>NC_056746.1:461477090-461687090 GCF_019279795.1 Protopterus annectens
AAAGACATTGCTTTATGTAACACACAGATTACGGAGAATGATGATATTTTTATATCAGAAAAACTTCAGTCTACAGAAAAAGGCATATTTTTTTCCAAAAGAGAAGGTAGAAAAAAAAAAAGAGGCAAGGGACAGGTGAAATGGAAGACATCAAAACTGAACGTGGATGTACTGAAGAATAGTATTATAAGAAAAACAAAAAGGAGAAAGACAGAAGTTGACAACATGGCTCAAGCTGTGGATATACAAAACCAGTTAGATGAGAACTGTATGCTTGCAAATGTAATACGCAATACAAACAGTCCAGTTAATAAGACTAATGGTGATGAAGATCATTCCTTTGTAACAAATGATAGAGCAGACATTATTGAATTAGATACTAAAGATTCTTCACATCTGGTCAGAAAATACATTTTTGTATTTGGAGAGTCAATTATTAGAGGAATTCATGCTTCCATTTGCAGAGAAGACAATGAACATTAAACAGTGTTATGCTTGCCAGGAGCAAAAATGGAGGACATAAGACAGGCCTTAAGAATGCCTTCATTTAAAGTACAGATCTGTTTTTATTCAAGTCGGTATAAATAATCTCATCTGTAAGGACTCTCTGACTGTTAATTGGGAATTTACACCCCTCTTAGATAGCATAGTTTATACATGTGTTAGGATATATAGGGGGAGAGTCAGGTGACCATGAATAAAGTTTTTTTTTTTTTTTGGTAAATACCTATATGAGCAATATGCCCTGTTTAAAAAAAATGGAAAAGTATAGACCATCCAAGCCTAATTTTAAACATACGTATTCAGACAGGGTGGAGTGCACTTTTCAAGCCCTGGGAAGAGAATTTTTGCAGCACATATTTTGCGATATTAGGCAAACACAAGGCAGGATTTTTGTCAGGTGGAAAATACAGTTCACATATAGCAACATTTGATGTATCTTTGATGGTTGTTAATGCTAAGACCATTAATAATAATGTTTTTTTATTGGAACATTTGATAAGTTCCCAAAAGACTGATGTTGTGATTTTTTGTAAAACATGGTTAAAGAACAATGACTGGAAATCAGTTCTGTCAGGGTATATATGTTTTTTACTGTAACAGACATTCTAACAACAAATTAGGTGAAGGTGTTATGATAGACATTAAAGATAGTCATGAAACCTGTGATTATTACATGTTGAATGATAACACCAATACTGTAGAGTGTGTACCTTTGACATAAAGACAGTCTTGGAACATATAACAATTGTTAGAGTAGATTGTCCACCAAAGTCAAGTGCTGACGACCTAGAGGAGTTCATACGTTTCTTGCATGAAACACAAGAAGGAAGAATAATAGTGGCTGGTGACTTAAGTTTACCAGGATAATATAACAATAACCAATGACTGGGTGTGGTATATTGAAGATTTACCCATTCTTAGTGTGGTTTAATCATGAGGGCAAAGCCCGAGTAATTAAACAAAGGCAACTGTAGGTAAATCTTCAATATATCACACCCAGTCATTGGTTATTCCTATTACACAATGACATTATTTAAGAAAAAAAATATTTACTTTTCTTAAATAATTTCTTTGTATAACAGTACTGTAGTGTTCTTCTGCTTTCTTTCTTTATCCTGCTGCTTTCTTGATGTATTGCACATGAGTATGGCACTTATGTTCCCAAATGTATACAGTACATTAGTGCTTTGAAAAAGAAACTATGGAGAAAGGAAGATCTCCGCTGCTTCTTCTTCTTTTTTTTTTTTTTAAAGTTTGAAATCCAGACAGTTCAGAGGTATGAGAGACAGGGCAGAAATATAAGGAAAATCAGGTACATTTCTTTAGTTTTGCATAACGTATTTTATTTTCCTTGTATTTTCTCTGCCCTCAGTATGTACCTCTTGACCTCTTAGCACAAGAAAACTGGAAAGCCGTAGCATTTATTACTAGAAGAAAGTCCAGGTGACCATAGTTTTTTCTGTTGATATAGGCTCGATTTACAACGTGCATGCTGGTTGGGCTGACCAGTTATTGTGCACGTTTTTCAATGTCAATGACCTTTCATTGTATAATATTCATTCAACAACATTAGTAAGGAAATTATTCACAATATATGCTCAGTAAGAACAATTGTTTCAGATTGTAAAAAAGTCTACCAGGGAATGGAACATACTAGACATTGTTTGTGTTTCTAAAGACATTCGTGTTACTTCATGTTATGTTTTACCACCATTGATGTGCAGTTCAGTGATCATGAGGTTATAAATATTAATTTGTTGCTAGATAATTGTGCCAAACTGAAATCAAAACCAATGCACAGAAGACTGATAACAGATTATATGGAACCAATGCAGTCACTATGAAACTAATTGGAGTGATACGTTCAGTGGAAAGATTGCAGAGAAAATGTGGAAAGTTTTAAAAGAGAAATTGTTTGAATGCAAAAAAAAAATGTTTAACATCAGGATCTAGGCACATAATGTCAGGAGAATATATTTTCATAAGAATAAGATATTTGAATAAGGTGAAAGTCAACAAATACAAGAAATGGGAAAGAGGTTGAACTACAACTTTGAAAACTGAAATAAACAAGCTGGGCAGATAAATTAAGCATAGCGTAAAACAAGATAAAAACATTTATGAAAATGTATACAAAGATATTGAACACAATAGGAAACTGTTTTATAGATACATACGATGTGGAAGGAGTAAAGTCATACAAATGGATAAACTGTGTGGAGATTCTAAAATTTATTTTTAGATAAAATAGATTATAGATATTTTCACATAATTTTATGCAAAGCCATTTGGCTCCACAAAAGGGGGCGATAACTGTCCTTGTAAGATCCATGTAACATCAGATACTGAAATCAAATTAGATTTGATTGAAAAAGAACTATGCAAACTGGATCTAAACAATGCACAGGGAAGAGACAGAATTAGTAATAATGGCCTGAGAAAACTTCAGCAAAAAAGTATACTACCATTATATCTATTATTTATTCGGTCATACAAATATGGGGAGATTCTTCAAAATTAGAGACATGCACTTGTTAAACCTTTCTTTACCGGAAAGGAGAGTAGGACAAATCCAGAGCCATACAGACCCTTACGTTTACTTTCATGTTGTGTAAAAATATTGGAGAAGGTAATATTGGATAAGTTATTGCCAGAAATGGAAAGGTTGGGACTTCAAACCATATATCAGCATGCATATGTTGAAAATAGAGCTATTACCACCTGTAACATGATGTTCTATAACAATATAATAATAGCTATGAATGAAAGATCGTGCTGTGGTGTAAGTTATATAGATTGCACTTCAGCATTTGACATGGTCATACACAAAACACTGATCAATAAATTAGTACAGCTAGGTATTGATGTACTCTTGATAAGACAGATAGCTGCATGGCTTACAAATAGGACATGGCAAGTATCATACAGCAACCGGACAGCTGAAATTTCAAGTTACAGTCAGGGTGTCCCACAGGGTTCTGTCCAAGGCCCATACTTGTTTATATTGTATCTTTCAGCTCTATCTTTTTTCTTCTGAGGTGTTCTATACTCTGCATGCAGGTGACTTAAAATTGGGCAAACTGATTAAGTGTGTTACAGATAGGGCAAGACTGCAAAGAAGCTTGACTAAATTGACCATTTAGGCACAGGATAATAATATGCTGATAAATACAACCAAAACTATCCATATGAGATTTGGGAGACCTAAATTGAAAGATGAATATTTAATACAGCACACAGTGATTGAAACTGTAGATTAATTTAAGGATCTGGGTATATGGGTAGCTCCAGCTTGGAGTTTTTCCTGTTATATCTACAAACTAGTTAATGATAGTTACAGAAGTATTGTATAAAAAAGATTCATAAAGTCTAGGAAATCAGAAACAATGAAGTCATTGTTCATTAGTTACATTAGACCCAAACTTAAGTATGGGATTACAATATGGAAACCTTATAAGAAAATAAGCATGAGTAAACTGGAAAGAGTACAGAAGAAATATACCAAGGGTGTCCATGGATGAGAAAATTTAAGTTATTATGAAAGACTAAAATATTTGAACTTGTACAATGTCACATATAGATATTTAAGAGGAGACCTTTTTTTCAGGTATATAGGGCATTTAGAGGCAACTACCTCTGAGGATGGGTTATCAAAAGTAGTAGACAATCATCAGACAACCTATGTACAAGATTCTATACAAATGAGAAGTATACTAATTGGTTCTCTGAGAGAGCAGCTGATACATGAAATATTTATTATTATGATTTATTTATTTGACATTTATTGACTGGGTTAGTCCAACTGGGCAGATGCCCTTTTTCCAGAGGAGACCTGAGGAGAAAAGCTCCAAAAAGTATGTAAATAATATAAACATACAAAAGAACAAATAGCAAGCACTCTACTGGAGCATACATATTTTAATGTGTAAAAACACAAGAAACAGACTGGTTTCAGCCCAATGACCTTTTTCAATGTGAAACACAATCAGTAAAAGCACCACATTATATATAAAAATATAATAGAATAATTAAGCCCAATTAAACAATTATTACAAATGTTCATTGAGACCAGGTGAAAACAATCCTCCCTACTTGACAATCCAAGATCTTTCTTTTTTATTTAACAATTTGTGCCAACCAGTTTTCATGGATCTATGTCCCAAAATTCTATCAATATCAATAAATTTAAAGGTAGCTGTCTTATGAATAATGGTATGCTTATACAAAGAATTTGCTGAATACTTATTTCTAATGTTGCTAAGATGTTCTGAAATACGCAATTTTAGGGGTCTGGAGGTTTGGCCAACATAAAAGGCTGTGCACGAACAAGTTACAAGATAAATAGCTCAATCACTATTACAATTACTAAACACTTTTATGGAAAAAAACCTTAGAAGCATTTATACTTGAAAACTCCTTTGTCTGATAAATACATTTACAGAAAGAACAATGGCCATAGGGGTGGCACCCTGCCACTTGTGTACCATCTATTGTAGTTTGTATAGAGTGTTCTAAGGTCACTAAATGTTTATAATGACTGAAATAGCTACTCAAGGTCTTACCCCTGCGAAAAGAGAATGAACATCTATTACCTAGTAAGTCACATAATCTATCATCTGTCAAAAGAATATCCCAATGTTGTTGCACGAAATCTAAAAATCTATAAGTGTTCCTGCCATAGGGGGTAATGAATCTGATTTTATTATCTGATTGAAAACCATGGTGTTTATATTTAAGAAGATCACTTCTTGGAAGTAATTGTACTTCCCTACTAGTCTGCCTTACCTTAGACAAAGAATATCCACCTTCCCTAAAGTAGTTTATTAAATCTTCATCAAAATGTATATAATCTTTAGTATTTGAACAGATTCCATGTATTCGCATAAACTGTGACTTGGGGATGTTTGCCATAATATGTTTCGGATGACAGCTGGAGGTGTGTAGTAACGTATTTGAATGATGGGGTTTGCTATACAATGTACTAGACAAAGTACCATCAGATTGTTTGGATACAGTAACATCCAAAAATGAGATGGAAGAAACATCATACTTGATTGTAACTCTAATACTCCATTTATTTTCATTCAAATACTGGACAAATTCCTGTAAACATACAATGTCTGACTTCCACACCAGACAGCAGTCATCCAAAAACCTCCGCCAAATATCAGTTTCCTCAAGAAAGATATGATTTACATCATATATAATTATCTCCTCAAGATAACCCATAAAGAGGTCAGCATATATGGGTGCAAACGGTGCGCCCATAGCTGTACCCCTCAACTGCAAAAAGCATTTAGTGTTGAAGAAAAATACATTTTTAGATAACACATGTTCAGTCAAACATAAAAGAAATGTGTTGAATCCAGGACTATACAAGGACATTTTAATCAACCAATATTCTAGGGCACACAAACCTGCCCAGTGAGGAATGCTGGTATAAAGGGACGTAACGTCCAATGTACACAATAACCAACTGGGTTCTAATTGGGCATCAGAAATTATGTTCAAAAATTCAGCAGTGTCCTGTAACCTGGCTCTAACTCCAGATAACAATGGCTTTAAATGCACAGTAAGGTAGGCAGACAAAGGTTCAGTGAGAGAACCTTTACCAGAGACTTTAGGTCTTCCTGGGGGGGGGGTTG
Source organism: Protopterus annectens (assembly GCF_019279795.1). Taxonomy (NCBI): domain Eukaryota; kingdom Metazoa; phylum Chordata; order Ceratodontiformes; family Protopteridae; genus Protopterus; species Protopterus annectens. Next base: position 461,483,240 of record NC_056746.1, read on the forward strand.
ATGTCCTTGTGAATTTTGGGAAGGAGATAGAAATACTGAGATGCTGGATCCTTAACTTTCAAATGAAACATAGTATGTTTATCTATAACACCTTCACTAACTGCAGACTCCAAAAAAGCATCAATTTCTTTTTTTGAATTCCAATGTGGGGTCATAGGGCATACAAGTATAAAATCTAATATCTTGGAACTGATTATATGCTTCTGCAACATATAATGATTTATCCATTACAACCGTTGCTCCACCTTTGTCAGCTCGAACAGTAACAATATTTTTATTATTTTTCAATTGTGTCAAGGCATTCACTTCTCCTCAAGACAAACTTAAAGGGGAAACATGTTGACAGTTCAAACCAAAATGTAACTCCTTAAGTACACATTTTTGAAATACTTCCACATTTTTATTCATAGCTGGAACAAATGTTGATTTATTAAACTTGAAGCCACTATTCTCATTAGCACATTCAGTACCCTGAAAGTATAATTTAAGATTAAGCAATCTGCAAAATGGATACAAATCTTCAACAAAGACATCCTCAGAAACAAAAAACCCTGGAATGAAATTTAGACCTTTATTTAATAATGTATAATCAGATTCAGACAGGACCACTGAAGAAATGTTAATAACATTGTTAGGGGAGGTTACCTGGGTTTCAGGAAGTTCAACATTGCTTCCAAAGAACCATCTATGCTTAATTTTGGACTTGTGTTTCCTACCCCCCTCCTTCTTTTGTTAAAGATAAAGGGGCTGAATCAAGATTATGTGACAGGTTGTCTTATACCACAGTACAAGACTTCTTAGTAGCTAGTGACGTCTGCTGTCTATCAACTTCTGTATCAGTATAAGAGAAAGAATCCTCACCAGAAGTGTCACTAATAGACTTTTTCAAAATAGACTTATTTCTTTTCCTTTTTTGCCCCACAGGCATAGACTCTTTCTGAGCAAATCTGACATTTTTAAAATTGTTACCAGTTTTCATATGTTCAAAGGGCTTGCCTAATTGGTAGCCCCTCAAATCTCTATTAAACTTACTGATTTTTCTTTCTTTTACACTTTGTTCAGAATGGAGCAACTCTTCCCTAAGTTTGTCAAAACACTGTTTGTATACGGCAGAACCTTCAAAAGATTTTGCCCTTTCACAAATTTCAGTAACCTCAGGTATATATGTACCTATTCTACATTCGTAAAACACATGTAAAGTTTTAACAAACTGTAAAGATGTCTTCTGCTGAATATCAGCCCAGGAAGATAATAGTAAATCATCCAGTTGGCCAACTAAAAGTTTAATACGAACTCTAAAGCCCCTAGGAGTAATTTATTTTTCTAAATAAGCTTTAAAAAGCCTCAAATGCCACACAGATGATCTAAGATTTTTCATAAGTTTTGCAAGCTGATCAAACAAAGAGGTGCATGTTAAATCCAGACTGCATTCAGCCTAAACTCCTAAATTATTTATGTTACCCATTCCAAAAACCAAAATATCTTCTTTGTCTGCTGATAAGCCCTTTAGAATAGCCATTAAATCCATAATGAAAAAATACTGGCGATAAAACAATTTGGTTCACACAACCATACAATGCTATAAATTGCACATAAATATATGTAACTAGGAGGCAAAAACTGACTCATTCACAGTAGAAAACAAACACTATCATCCATGAACAGGATGAAAAGTTGGTACTAAAGGCCCAAATAGTTAAACAAAACTTGGAGCCATACAGTAAATGTGATACAAAACCCAAACAATTTCACATAGCCTAGAAACATACAATAAATGCAATCAGAACTGAACTTGAGTCCTTCAATAGAAAAATTAACAAATGTCCATCAAAGCCAAACAGTTTTAACAGTCTAACAAAGCTGTTGTTTGTCCACAAAAAGTTTTTATTTGAAAATGTAAACCAGGGCCCCAAGAGATTTCAATACACTCATTGTAGAAACACTTATAGATTTTTAGATTTGGTGCAACAACATTGGGATATTCTTTTGACAGATGATAGATTATGCGACTTACTGGATAATAGATGTTCATTCTCTTTTCGCAGGGGTAAGACTGTCCCCCCAGATTCACTAACCTTCATTGCAGGACTAGCCTAATCCTGCACGGAAGCACCCATGTAGGTGCAGGAGGGCAGTGCGCCATGCATAATAATGAAGGTGTGCTGCCCAAGCTCCTAGGCTTACACAGAGCATGTATGAGTGCAGGGGGCGTGTCTGAGAGCAGAGCTCTCAGAATAAACATTACCCTGCAATGTAGAACAGCAGAAGCTGTTAAGAAATGAGCGAGATCACTCATAGGTGTCCTCATATCCCCACCAACAGTCCCCCATGTGTACAACAGCAACAGGACATATAAATTAAAAGAAGAAACCCTTTCATTTTTGTTAAAAATCCGATTAAAGCTAACTGTAGGTGCACAGGTGTGCCCATCGCTTAGCTATGGTTAATGCAGCTTAAATAGCTGAAGAGGATAACAAGGAAGATATATGCAAATGAAGCAGTATAGCAATAGTGTAGTGGGCAGAGCACTCACCTTATAAGCAGGCATTCCTGGTTCAACTCCCACTGCAGCAAATTCCATTTTCCATGTGAAATCTGTATATGAACATTTTTTGCTGTATAACCTACTAAATAACATTTAAATGTGTATTGGAGTACTGCATTAGCACATGTGAAGTGTCAGTGTCAATAATGAGTAAGGCACTAGTAAGCAGGGTTAAGCACAAATAAGCATTAGTAAGCATATATAAGCACTAGTAAGTGTGTTTAAGTGCATTTTAGTGGGGGTAAGCATTACCTACACAGATTAAGCAAAGTAGAAGCTAAATGAGTGTAAGAAACTGTAACCAGAAGTAAGTACTGCGTAGCTCTGCGCAAACCCACCTACAACTGCTTTAAAGTGCCTTAACCACTCTGCATCCAATGGCCCGTGTTCTGCCCAGCAGCAAAATAAACAGCATCTGCAAGTCTTGAACCCAAGACCCTGTACACTACAGACACAGTAGTTAACCACTAAGTCATCATAGCAATATACAAGACTGAGGTTTCAACAAACAAATCCTCACCACAGGAAATCAAACTGAACATGTGAAAGGAATCTATGTACAGTGTGATGTTGTATAACATGCTACATAACATAAATATGTGAACTGGAGTACTGCAGTAAGGCCAGATGTGAAGTGTTATTGTAATAAAGTGTTGAAGTCCCCAAGACCCCATAAAGTGTATGTACACATGAATCATGGATTCCAGACACATATATAACATGTAACAAATAATACATCAATGCCAAAAGGAAAATATAATGCAAACTAAATATTAAGCAATGCTAAGCATTGCACAACTCAGCTTAGTTGGGCTAAGCAATGTGTAGGCCGGCTAACTCAATCTGCCCAGTGGTATGCCCCTTTAATCAATGCCAACATTAGGTAATCAGGTGTGCCCATAGCTTAGCCTTTTCAAAACCATCCAATCATGGGAAAGTGTGAGAAATTGGGCATATTTAAACCCCACAGGCACCAATAATTTCCATACCTGGTTGCAACTCCCCACTGTAGGCAGAATGGCTGGCGCTGGGGAAGGTACTCGATTTAGAGCACATTGCTGGGGCACCCAGGAGTCCAGATTCATGGTATGGCTCCTGGTAAAACACCATGAGGACAGAGAACTGCAGGGCCAGTACCAGGGCTCTCAGTATAAAGTGGAGGCCTGGGACAGTCTCACTTGTGACTTCACCAGTGCCACTGGTATCCCCCGGACTGGTGAGCAGGTCAGGCATCACCATGATGACCTGAAGAGGCGGAGGTGTGATCTCTTGACCCAGTGGATCCAAGAAGCAAGGCAGATGGCAGATGCCCCAGCACTAAGTACCCATTCTACTACGTAAATAATGGTTGCCTAGCTTGTGTATACTTTGGATAGGTAATGGCTAAATATCACTGTATTTCTCTGACAGCTGCAGATGAGCAGGCTGTGAAACAGCAAGCCCATGCTGCTAGCCTGCAAAAGCTGTGTTGTGAGCTAGATTAGTAATATTCCCACATGTACTGTCATGCCAAATAAATATAACAGTTCTGGAAAGTGCTGTACCAGTAAAGAAGTGTATTGTGTATGGGATGTACTGAATAAACCAGACAATATGACAGGAAGACCGTCATATAAATTGCATGGAAATAAAGGTGTAATATCTTGTGAATAAAAGTATACCCCTGGAGTGCTTGTGTACATCCTGCTTTCATATGTTGTTGTAGTGTTGCATTATATAAATAGTACTGTTGTATTAAGCAGTGTTCCCACACTGTTGAACGCAGTTAAAATGTGTAGGAAGTCCAGTATAACAATGTTGGAAGTCCCAAGCGTTCAGTCATATAGAACAACTGAGGGAGACTTAGACAGAAACCATTGGAATGCTTTACACCAATTCCCTGATAGCACAGTGTACTGTGATGTCAACTGTAATATTTTTACCACACACAGCAGGGGTTCGAATCCCGGGAGTGGTAGTAAGTTGTAGGCATAATCATACCCAACAACTGTACAGAGTTTGTGAGAATGTTCAAATAGAAAGCTGTATGTATAATTAGACCCAACTGTACAGACTTTGCTAGAATGTTCAGATAGTATGCTGTAAGCATAATCATGACCATCAACTGTACAGACTGTGGCAGAATGTTCAGGTAGTAAGCTGTATGCATAGTTATACCCCTCAACTGTTCGATCTGTCCAGCATGTCCAGATAACTGGCCCAAATCTGCTGCCTGATAACCTGTTCCCCTGACAAATCAGTGTGATGATCCAAGAAATGTAGGCAGCTTATACTGACATATAATGGATTGTCAGACCTGAACATAAAAAGAGAATGTATATGGAAACAAACCTGTCATTGTAGCTTCATACCCAAAGTGTATGACAGCCATTCTCAATATATGTCACATTAACACATGCATCCTGTCACACCTTGACCAGAGTGTGTGCAATAACAGATTGTTAGGTATGTGTATAACAGCAACATGGAATCTGGGAGTATGTCTAGAACTTGTCAAGTAGTGTTAACTAAGATTTTCTCCACAGCTATAACAGGTAAGAGGTGTAGACTGTTTGTACTACACAGGTCACGTATATACTTGTCTACAAGCATGGAATCTGGAAGTATGTGTAGAAAGTGTTAGTTAGTGTTAATGATTTTCTCAACCAGTATAACAGGTAAGAGGTGTAGACTGTAGGTACTACACAGGTCACGTATATACTTGTCTAAAAGCATGGAATCTGGGAGTATGTGTAGAAAGTGTCAGGCAGTGTTAACAATGATTTTTCCAACAGGTATATAGTGTAGACTATACGTATGACACAGTCCACGCATATACTAATCTACAAACATACCATTGTATAAAGTAAGGACATTGGGTAGTGTAATAATACATGTAAGGGACAGATCACTGCACTGACTAAGAAAGTTGTGAAAACTACAGGGATATATTAGTTGTTAACTGACCTCTCTCTCTCACCCCCTCCATATGTGCAGTAATAACCTTATTATACACCTCAATGGGTATGTGAACACGCCAAACTTTTGCTGGGACATATGTCCTATTGGTTTATAAATATTCACATTTGGTTCTATGCATGTGCCATGTTAAAATACTCCCATATCTGTGGCCTGTTGCCATTAATGAAACCTGCATGCTGTTGTAATGGCCACTGTTGTCCCATATATATGCATGTGTTCTGCTTGATCTGCAACTGTTGTAAACTGGTGTCTTGGGTTAATGGGAATACCTATGCATGCTCTTATAACTAATCCTGAATGCTTTTGACTATGACTAACTGATATCGTTCTTAAAACTGTAACACCATAGCTCATATGGGAAGGTCGGTCACAGCAGGACCACCTGTCCCACCTCAGCTGACCATGGCACCAGGCACCAGCACATCTGGGGCCCAGCCTGGGACCTCCTCCTCCTCTGTTGGCCCTGCACCACCCTCAGGTGGGGACCGCTGCAGGGGATGGGGCTCGGCCCCCCAGGAGTGAGGGTGGAGAGGTACCTATCACCCTCCATCAGGTCCTGGCCGTGGTGTAGGGAGATTGACAAGGAGACTCAAGATCAGCTAAGTCAGCTTGAGGGCCGCATGGTGCAATTAGAGGGTGAACCTGCCCCTCCTACCCAGCCCCCAGCACAGCCACCTTTGGGGCCGTAAAGGTGCAGTGGTGACTGTTCATGGGTGGGGACCTCAGTCCCACTGTTTCCATTTGAGAGCTCATGGGCTTGCAACTTCCAAACACCCCTCCCTGTCCAAGGTGTTTACCCCCACATGTGTCATATACCGCCCCTGTATGTGTCTTGTTTGTCTTGTCTGTTAACCTACCCAACCTACCTCCCCAAATATACCTCCTACCTCTCCCCAACATCCAACTCTCACCTGAAGAAGAAAAAAAGGGCAATATGTTCCCACAAAAAATATTGCCCCATACATAGCTGTCCATTTCACACGTGTCCACTGGACACATGTAATCTGGTCTAATTGGCATCACAACTTATTATTGTTGTCCTCACCCCCCACCCAGGGGTTTGAGTGTCCAAAACTACTGCCAAATTCAGTGTATATGCACAGCTGTTGCTGTAGAAGAAATGGGCAGCTATGGACCTTCCCTTCAGCCTTCCAGGACATCCCTGGCTATTTTCCCTACTGTCTTTCCCTCTTTGTGCCCCTTTTTTCACCACTTTTCTATCAACCCCTTTTTCTTTTCTTTTAAAGAAATTAGCATGGGGGTAAGCGGGAGTAAGCACTTTTAAGCAGCAGTAAGCAGGTTTAAGCCTGTTTGTGTGGTGGTAAGCAATGCCTACACTAGTTAAGCAATGTTGAAGCTAACTGAGTGTAAGAAGCTGTAACCGAAGGCTAGCATTGCTTACCTCAATGCAAACTCGTGCAAACCCACTTACAATTGCTTAAAAGTGCCTTAGTCACTCTGTATCCAACAGCTCTCATCCTGCCCAGTAACAAAAGAATCTGCACTCCCAAGTTGCAAACCTCAGACCCTGCACACTATAGGCAAAGTGATTTATCACTAAGCCATGGCAGATACACATACAGCTGATGTTATCACAAACATATCATCCAGCACAGTCATTCAACAGTATAGGAAATGTTTGTAATTATACAGATTAATGCAAGCAACAATTTGTACATTACTCAAAAATAGTATTTCAAGCAGTCTATGTATATCAAAAAAAGCAGTGCCTGTCCATTCATAATGTGAGAACAGTAGTCTTGCAAAAAACCTAAGAAAATAATAAAAAACATGCACGTCGAGGGGGCGTGTGGGCATGCTTCATGCTCGGAATGTCAAACCTGGGACGTCGGTTCCATGGAACTGGGAGAAGAGGCTGGGCAGGTGTGTGAGCAAACCTCTGCTTCTCAAACCCCTGGCAGGATGCTACCTGTGGGAGAAACAGTGTAGACCAGCTAAGTCTAATCTTGACACAAAAACAGGTCCGTCCCTGGTGGGATGCACCAAAAATTGTGAGTCAAACCATTGTCTACACATGTCTCAAAAGATGAACAAGGCAAGGCTCATACGTACATGGACTAAATGGATGAAGAGCCTGAAGAAGCTTGGGTCGAGACAGTATACTGGATGAGTACCGAGATGTGGAGAGAGAGAGCAATGTGTGGAGGTGTGGTATGGCTGGGCTAGCAACTGGAGAATGGATGGTTGCTGTGTACGTGGAGCTTGGGGGCTGGGGAAGGAACCATGGGTATGACATTATGGAAGATATATGCAAATGAAGTAACACAGCAATAATGTAGTGGGCAGAGCATTTGCCTAATGAGCAGGCGTTCCCGGTTAGAGTCCCACTGCAGCACAGTCAATGTTACATGGCAAAGCACATTATAACCAATTTTGTTGTTGCAAAACCCACTAAATAACACATATTTATGAACTAGAGCACTGGAGGAAATGCACATGTGAAGTGTCGTGCCATAATGAATAAGGCACTAGTAAGCAGATTCAAGTACAAATATGCAGTAGTAAGCATATGTAAGCACTAGCAAGCATGTTTAAGTGCACCTGTGCTGGGTTAAGCACTGCCTACACAGATTATGCAATATGGAAGCTGACTAGAAGAAAGTGTGACCAGAAGTTAGCAGTGCTTACCGTCGCGCAAACCTGCGCAAACCCGCTTACAACTGCTTAAAAGTGCCTTAATCACTCTGTAGCCAACGGCCCTTCTTATGCTCAGCAACAAAATACACAGCCTCTGCAAGGCTCAAACCCAGGACCTTGCACACCATACACAAAGTGATTTACCACTAAGCCATGCTAGATATAATTAAATCCAATGTTTTCAGAAACATATCATCCAGTCTAGTCATGCAACAGTACAGAGAATGTATACCAACATGTAGATGTATGTGTGTGCAAATATTTTAATATCTAAACAGATACAACATATCTATATATGCATATATATATTTATATATTTCTAAAATATATACATATATATTAATGCATGTGAACATATATACATGAAAATGCCTACATTGACACATATCTGTGTCTACACCTATATGTCTACAAGTTACATATGTGTACACAGATATATATCTATGTAGATATATACGGACATAGTTATATATATATGTAAGCAGATATATATATCTATATAGGTATATATGGCCATACATCTGTAGACAGCAATGGAAGATTAACAAAAACACATATGTTCACATGTACTGTTAATGGGGTTAAGAGACCCAACACACTATACGTCTTGTATGAATACACACCCTCCCCCCACAGCCAAACACGTCTACCCTGCAATACACTAGCAAGTGTTGCAGATCCCATAACCAGGACTGACACGATATGGGCACAAGATGTTAACAGTACTACATCCCACCTGTATGATGTCAGGCTGGTATTGGTAGCATATCATGCAGAACAGTCTGCCTCCCATAGGAAATATAAAATGTGGAAGCCATCTACATCCCCAGGATACAGATACACAGACACAGATATGGAGATACAGATATATATATATATATATATATATATATATATATATATATATATATATATATATATATATATATATACATGTATTATACATATATATAGATATACATGTGACTACACATTCACACACAGATATATGTACAGTAAGATACATATGCAAAAGGTGCACACAATATGGAACAGCCACCATGCCTACAGTTAACACCTGAACAACTGGACACTGTATGGGCCACCCATACAAATGACAATCATTGCCTGCAACATATACCCACAGAGAGGTCATAGGAAAAATGCCACACAAAGGTTTGCAGAAATAGAAAACCTTTAATTGTGTACTATTACAGTTCTAAATGCCATGTCATATAGCTGTTCAGACACTGACATCCATATAAACAGAGGAATGCAACTGTGAAACAGTTATACTAATACAGTAGTCTAGAAAGATCCACAACTGTTGCTGTCCAGGCCAAGCCCGTCAAATTGTAAAATAGTGAAGACAGACTGGGCCACAGGATACCAAACAATCAACAGTATGTAATGCAGGTGTATAGTTCAGCAGCCTCTATCTACATTCTGTAAAAAATTGGTAGGTGGTAAAGACGTCATGTGACCAAATGGGTTGTAACTGTTACATAACAAGGCATAACTGACACCATCACAATCACACTGACAAACAGAACAGTCTGTATGGTAGGAGGCAGTAGGCTTGCATTAACCCAATTTATGTAAGTAACTATAGGTGAAGTATACAGTACTGTACATCCAGATACCTTAAGGCAGCTCACCCCTGATACTCCCACATTTTGTAACAGCCTAGGTCATGTATGGTGCTTCCCCCCACCCCAGACTCAATAGTGCAGGGCCATATACCACTGTTACATACACTGGCCTCAGGAGTGCATAAGGGCACACATGTATTGTGTAGGTGATGCCCACATGTATATAGCCCCAGCCCCACCGTATGTGTGGGGGATACAACAGCAGTGGACTGATGGCAGCAATGGCATTGTGATATACTCACAGCCCACTACAGAACAACCCCTGACAGCATGTCGTATGTGCAAAACTTGGTATGTAGGTGGAGGACAGAGGCTGGAACACAGACACATATGTGGAAAACTATTGCCATACACTAAGCAAGTTGCTGGTGTTACAGGATAGTCTGCAACATACCCTTAATCAGGGAATTGAGGTTAGAAACAGAAATGGATATAGCCATGTACTGATAGCACTCAACAGACACACTGCCAGTGAATTAGCTGACACAGGGCCTGTGTGGTGGACAGACAAAACATGATAGGCATACCTCTGGCCAGCGAGAGGTTAGGCCCACAGTTGTGAGCTATGCAGATAGACTGCATTCCAAGGTAAACTAGTATGTACACACACACCCTGTAACACCAGTAATATACAAACCATAACACAACTCTACTCAGACTCTGTCTGTAGTTCCTAAACCTCCTACAAATATGTGGCTGCCATGAGTGTGCCAGTTCTCCTGTAAGAAGTATTGCTACCTGCTGTCTGTAACACTGATGCCCACATACAGGAACGATGTCCATCACACAGGAAATTTAAAGGGACCACGCCCACATGATGTAGGGATTTATAGTAGGTGGTTGCCATGACAGTGGTAATTGGAAGTACTACACATGTGTAATCATATATATCTGGATAATTATATGTACATATATTTCCACCATATGTCCTGGACATGGAGTGTAGCCCTACCCCAGCCTCTATAGTCCCAAAGTCGTAGTGCAAGAGGATGTCAGGTATGTATAGCAGGTATATTAGTAGACTATTGCTACTGTCATTGGGATTGTCTTCACAGGCATGGTGTGTGTGTGGGAGGTCACATCTGCTTATAACATGTGCGCCATTGGCTACTGACAGACATCTGAAGGACATCATAGTAAAATACCGCTGCTAGCAAGTAATGCCCCTGTGGACTGCAGCAGAGATATTGGCCAATATATGTGGAAATTCTGACACACTCTATGCAGTCTAGAGGTATACAAATAACCCCTTAGTGCACATGTGTACCATGCCTGACAATATGGATGTAGACAGCCATGTAGATGGGTATAACACATAATGACTAGTATACATTTGCCACCATAGGTTATGCATTCACACACCCCTGTCTGGCCTGACACATAATAACCACTGGTACAGGGGTGCCATGAACACATACTGTTGTTGTTGTTGTTGTGTCTTTCGGCTTTTCCCGGTTTGGGGTTGCCACAGTGGAACTCTGGTCTGCTAATGATTGGTAGTTGATTTTTACATGCCGAATTACCAGCCCTGATGCACAACCTTCAATGAAGGTACGCCCATTCACGCATGTCTCCATGCAGAAGACGCTCTAGCTGAGAATCGAACGGGACAGCGTCTTACTGTGAGGTGACAATTCTACTGCAGCACCACCACCGTGCCATGGCCACATACTACCCACTAGATATTGACATACATCTGTACAGCATCCCACTGCTCTGTCTGACATACATGACTGTTAAGGGAGGTCCGGCAGTAGTAGATCTAATTATCTTCACATGACATCTCACTGGGTAAGTACAGTAAGCTGCTAGGCATGTAACAATGCACTGTGCAGGCTACAGGTGGACTTGACTCAGCACTGGCCTACAACTCCTATGGGGGAGTGTACATGCACATGCATATATAGCAGGCTCTACAGGAATGTCACAGCACAGGGTAAGATACACCTGTGTGAAAGTGCATAACCACAACCAAAGTGAACACAGTCACAGTCACATATGTTAAGCTAGCATAATATTACAGTATATGGACTATCTGTTCAACACCACCCGCATATGTGCCACTCACAGACTGACCCTACATATACTGGGCTACTACACAGTTTTGTCTGATGGCTGTCTGTAGTATGGCACATGTGTGTATGGCCCTACAAACATGTATGCCAATACAGTACCATACAGTGGGGCAGCATGTAACATCAGATAGGATGGGAACTAGAACAATGACATCTACCACAGTCCATACACAGGCTAGGGTACATATTAACAATACACACACTGTCGACATTCAACATAAATACACAGACCTCAGTACTGTATTAACATCCACAGAATGTCCAGGTTATGTCATGAAATATAACCCCTACTGTACATAACATGTGTAGCAGTCTATCTCACTGGCTTGTCATCAGATATGATGACACTAATTATTGCACGACATATGTACAAAGGTTGACAGAGTTGTGGCTGGAAGCACCTACACAGGGCCAATATTGACATGTTGCTGTGATAACTTCATACATTTACTGTTGTAATGGGGTTTGTTGCAACATATGTCCTATGAGGGATATGAAGTCAGTAACTGTCACGGCTTTCACCATCTACAGACTGCAGTCCTCACACTACCTTCTGCAGTCCACAGATAGATGCTCCATGGGTAATACATAAAACCAAAGGCACAACACACTGCCCAGTCTGCAGATGACCCTGCAGATGGGGATTCCTCATAAACATGGAACTGACATGGCAGGTATTGAGACATGTAGGACAGCCATATCTAGATACACACGCACACACTGTTAAACCAAAATTACTCCAAATGCAGTATAGCAGCACTTACAGTCTGTAGTCAGGTCAGGCGCATCCCCCTCCTGTGTCTTGCCCTGTTTCCACAGTGTATGTTGCTAGAGGTAAATCCCCAATCCATCTGAGATGCTGTTTGCAAAACAACAGATCTAGTTCCTGCTCACAGTGAATGAAAAGGGCCAACACCAACATGATGTTACTAGATATTGGAGTGTGTTTCCATGCAATTGGCTACAGCAATATTACCACAGCTGTTCCATATGCAATCAGCTAGGGGAGGGCTGCAATTCATGCAGAGGACATCAGCTGATCATGAGCATCAGTTAAAATACACATGCTGCTGCCTAAGCAAAGCAGGTGTAGGTCTCCACATCCACCAGAGAGGAGTAGTTGAGGCAGACAGAGGCAAAGACAAGTCAGGGAGGGGTGAGAGAGTAAAACTTAGGCATGTTTGTGTCACACACCTACCAGCACAGGGTATCAAACCTCTGACAACTATGTAGTGCTATCACAGTTATATGCAGTTATTGGATGCACCACATGGGTTGTCTGTTGTGGAGCCCTCGGAACATATATGTGATGATGAGTGACATCTGCAACAGGGATAAGGTAGCTATACGGAAGGTGACATACACGTGCCTGTCTGCATGAACAGGTGCCAGCATCAACACAGCCACACTCTCAAAGGGCTGCACACACATTGACACACTTGGCAGGGCCAGGATTACAACTCATCAGTAGTGGGATTGCCACAACACATCACTGTGCAGGTATCACATGCACCACATGGGTCATACGGGGTTGTATCGGCAAAGGGTATGGGGAGGTGTCTGACATCAGACATCATGCTACAGTATGCCCATGGGGGTTGTAGGGAGTGTGGATGTGAACATACGCAGCATACAACACATGCACAAACACATAGGGTGCCAGTACTGACATGCATGGGTCCATGTCTGCACGGATGCAACACATGCACAAACACATAGGGTGCCAGTACTGACATGCATGGGTCCATGTCTGCACGGATGTGTGGTGGTCAGTTGTACCAGACAGCTGTACAAGGCTAGGCGATGGGTATACCTTGGCATCAGGCCACATGAGAATAGTCTGCATTGCAGCTCAGGCCTGCAGTGTCTACATTTCCCCACACAGGTGGGTATTGTATCCCCCATCCAATCAGTTGGGTGACTATTGTGTGTAGCCAATGCTGTGCATCACTTGCCATGTATGTGTTCCTTAGTCCATAACATGGACAGTGTCTGGGATGTGCACACCTCCCACATTCACATACAGTGACATGTGGAACTGTACCTGGGGTGTCTGGCCCATGTTGTGAACACAGATTATCATCAGATGTGCCAGTCTTGCCCACCTGTGGTGGGAACTGCCAAAGGGCAGCAGGTTTTCCCTGCACCTACAATGATAGCATGATAATGGCATTCCCTCTTGTCAGTGGCATCTGTCAATACAGGGCATGTTGTCAGGCATGGTATGTCCTTTGTGGGTCACATGTGATGGCACCACAGGTGTTGCAGGTGTCCATTGGGGAACATGGGGAAGGTGTTGCAGGTGTCCATTGGGGAACATGGGGAAGGTGCACTGTCTGCATGTATGTGCATATTGGACAGATGTACAGGGTGCCATGCTCTCTGTAGCCCACTGCTATCACCCCATAGTTACTATAAGTGGCCAATATGCAGTGTACTACCCACATATTGGCTGTTGCCTGGGCATGTGTGTGTGTGTGTGTGTGTGTGTGTGTGTGTGTGTGTGTGTGTATGAGACATGAGTTGAGAGTGTGCTTTGGGTAATACTCAGGTTGCTAACTGTGATTGCCTTTTCTTGCTGTCACATGTATGGGTATGGCTTTGCATCCCAGCCTCTCAGCTATTTCACATCTGTTATCCCTGTAAGGTGGACATTGTGATATATAGTAGGGCCACCATATAAGAAATATGCAAAACCCACTCCACATTGGCCACAGGTATCATACACTCACAACCACCTCCACACAGGATATGAGTTACAAACACACACACACACACACACACACACACACACACACACACACACACACACACACACACACACACACACACACACACACACACACACACACACACACACACACACACACACACACACACACACACACACACACACTCACACATCTGTCATGTCTGGGAGTAGAGCCCCTACCTAATGAGTTTATTACACTATAGCACTATGCAGTTACAGTATGCACCACAGGGATTACTGGAGTACCCCTTCCCCAAAGGTGTATATCACATTGGATGACATCAGCAGGATAGCCAAAGCAGGCCATTCGAATTGTAGTGAGTGTGACTAGCCTAAAATGCATTGCTCCCTACACAGACAGTGACACACACACAGAACATCCACAACCGACATGTATGGGTATAGAACCCCTAAAAGAGGTCTATATCACACTACAGCATGGAGCTATTATAGGACACACTATGGGGATTACTGGAGAAATCCTTCCCCAAAGGTGTATGTCACAATGAATGACATCAGCAGGATTGCCAGTGTAGGCCATTTGAAATGTACTGAGTGTGACTAGCCTAGCTGGCTGCCCTGGGAGCTATGATGATTTCCACATTGGATGACATCAGCAGGATTGCCAAAGTAGGCCATTTGAATTGTAGTGAGTGTGACTAGCCTAAAATGCTCGCTCTGTACACAGACATTGAAACACACACAAAACATCCAGAACTGCCATGGGTGGGGATGGAACTCTACCACAGTTCGAAATCACATTACAGCAGTATGCAGTTATGGCATGCACTATGAAGATTACTGGGATACAGCCATCACAGAGGTGTATTTCTAGGTGGGTGACATCAGCAGCTTTGCCAAAGTTGAGTATATGAATTGTAAGGAGTGTGAGTACCCTGAAAAGAATTGTTCTCTACACAGACAGGGTCAGACAGACAGACAGACACACACACACACACACACACACACACACACACACACACACACACACACACACACACACACACACACACACTTTCCATGCCTGGGAGTAGAACACCTACCTAACTACTTGATCACACTACAACAGTACCCAGTTACAGGACACACTACAGAGATTACTGGGCTACAACTTTCCCAGAGGTGTATTTCTAGGTGGGTGACATCAGCAGCCTTGCCAAAGTTGAGTATATCAATTGTAAGGAGTGTGAGTACCCTAAAAAGCATTGTTCTCTACACAGACAGGGTCAGACAGACACACACACACACACACACTTGCCATGTTTGGGATGAGAACACCCACCTAATTACTTTATCACACTACAGCAGTACGCAGTTACAGGACATACTACGGAGATTACTAGGCTACAGCCTTCCCAGATGTGTATTTCTAGGTGGGTGACATCAGCAGCCTTGCCAAAGCTGAGTATATGAATTGTAATCTACACAGACAGGGTCAGACAGACAGACACACACACATTTGTCATGTCTGGGCTTAGAACACCTACCTAACTACTTTATCCCAGTACAGCCATTCACAGTTACAGGACATGCTGCGGAAATGACTGGGCTACAATTTTCCCAGAGGTGTATTTCTAGGTGGGTGACATCAGCAGCCTTGCCAAAGTTAAGTATATGAATTGTAAGGAGTGTGAGTACCCTAAAAAACATTGCTCTCTACACAGTCAGAGACAGACAGATACACACACACACACACACACACTTGCCATGTCTGGGATTAGATTACCTACCTAACTACATTATCACACTACAATAGTACACAGTTACAGGCCGTGCTACAGAGATTACTGGGTTACAACTTTCCCAGAGGTGTATTTCTAGGTGGGTGACATCAGCAGCCCTGCCAAAGTTAAGTATATGCATTGTAGGTAGTGTGAGTACCTTAAAAAGCATTGGTCACTACACAGTCAGACACGCACACAAACAGACCCACAGTTGCCAAGGCTGGGATTAGAACTCCTACCTAACTAGTTTATTACACTACAGCAGTATCCAGTATGGGATGCACCACAGAGATTACTGGGCTACAGCTCTTCCAAAGGTGTATTCCACATTGGATGACTTCAGCACGCTTGTCATTGTAGGGCTATGGGGAGGGCAGTGTGTGTGCATGGGTCATATCCCATTCATCTAGGGGTTGACACGCCACATGCGGGCACACACGGGGTCATATTTCACAGGTACGTGTATACAGCTGCTAGATGACTACTTCCTTGTACAGTAATATTGTACAGCTGGCACATGCACCACATAGTCTGTAATGCTGACAGATACTGGTGGCTAGTGTCTGCAGTGAGTGACATCTGAACCTCATGTGTTTGGGGCCCTTTGGCTGTGTGCTGGGTGGGACAGGTCTGGATGGCTCCTTGTCACAGTCATCCTCTTCCACACATATATGTATGTCTACCTTTGGCTTATTATAGTGTGTTGTCCTAATATATATGTCTGTATTCCTATCTACTGTGTGTGCAAGGCATGAGTGGTGCATACTGATGAGTGTCTCCACTAACAACTTCAACTGCCAGAAATATCTGATCCACTGGTGTTTGCAGACATGGCCTTCATGTGTTTAAGTCTGTGAGCATGCCCGATATGACCTTTCAGTATGTTGTTGACTGACATTGCCTTCATTTCATTGTGTGAGCATGCCCAGTATGGCCATATATATTGAATGTGTGGATCGTGTCTAGGTAGTTTGTGCTGCAGTGCAGACCTTTGTGTTGTACACCGACAGGTAGCATGCTGTCTCTGCAGGGTATCCATCGATCATTTGGCTTTGACTGTTACTACATGTCTGCATAGTGGGGGGGGGCACACCTGACCTGACTGTTTACATTTCTACACAGGATTGGGGGGGCACACCTGATTGTTATTACTTTACTATGTAGGATGGGGGGAACACCTGACTATTAATACATTTCTACACAGGAGTGGGGGGGCACACCTGACTATTTCTACATTTCTACACAGGCTTGGGGGGCACACCTGACTGTTATTACATTACTATGTAGGATGGGGGCACACCTGACTATTTCTACATTTCTACACAGGATTGGGGGGCACACCTGACTATTTCTACATTTCTACACAGGATTGGGGGGCACACCTGACTGTTATTACATTACTATGTAGGATGGGGGCACACCTGACTATTTCTACATTTCTACACAGGATTGGGGGGCACACCTGACTATTTCTACATTTCTACACAGGATTGGGGGGCACACCTGACTATTACTACATTTCTACGCAGGAGTGGGGGGGCATCTGACTATTTCTACATTTCTACACAGGATTGGGGGGCACATCTGACTGTTATTTCTACATTTCTACACAGGATTGGGGGGCACATCTGACTGTTATTACATTACTATGTAGGATGGGGGCACACCTGACTATTGCTACATTTCTACATAGGATTGGGGGGGCACACCTGACTGTTATTACATTACTATGTAGGATGGGGGGCACACCTATTACTACATTTCTACACAGGAGTGGGGGGGCACACCTGACTATTTCTACATTTCTACACAGGATTGGGAGGGCACACCTGATTGTTATTACATTACTATATAGGATGGGGGGCACACCTGACTATTGCTACATTTCTACACAGGAATGGGGGGCACACCTGACTGTTATTACATTACTATGTAGGATGGGGGGCACACCTGATTATTACTACATTTCTACACAGGAATGGGGGGACACACCTGACTATTTCTACATTTCTACACAGGAGTGGGGGGCACACCTGACTATTTCTACATTTCTACACAGGATTGGGGGCACACCTGACTGTTATTACATTACTATGTAGGATGGGGGCACACCTGACTATTTCTACATTTCTATACAGGATTGGGGGCACACCTGACTGTTATTACATTACTATGTAGGATGGGGGGCACAACTGTCTATTTCTACATTTCTACACAGGATTGGGGGCACACCTGACTGTTATTACATTACTATGCAGGATGTGGAGGGCACACATGACACTTGTGCACATTTGCTATGACTGTACTGGTATGTCAGGTACTCCATTTCATTCTATATTGCTAGCTATCATGCTGACTAGAGGCATACCAGTGTACTACAGATCGTGGCATTGGTTGCCCTACATATTAATGTCTGACTTCCTACCCTTCAGAACAAACATCTCACTGCCTGCCCTGCTGTGGTCTGTCTGTGTAGGCCTGGGGGGGGGGGAGGTTAACCGTTGCCATCATTCAAGGGCCATGGCACAGGCTCTGTTTGGGTTTGTCTGCACCTGTTCTGCTGGCTGAGACTGTTGTTGGGTATGTGAAATGTCCTGACTGGCATATTTGGGTCATATGGACACACATGTCGCTCAGCACATTTCCTGCAGTGGGTTTTGTCACCCTGTGTAGTACTAGCTACAGTGGTGACTCCAGTATGCATTACAGACGTCATGGTGCCACTATGGGTGTCTACTGTCTGCTGCCATAACATTCAGCCACCCAATTCCCTTGCATGCTCACATCCATACCATAGCTACAGGTAACAACACATTCTACTCCATTTGGCAATTGGTAGGTTGATTGACTTACCTTGAGGGTGTGCCAGACTTGCGAATGTTGCTGGAGGGCTGCCTGTGTTGGATGCACACAATACACTCCCTATACATGGTTGAGCACAGGTAGTGTCATGTTTGGCGTCCCTTTTACTGTATGTGTGAGTCAGAGAGAGGTGTCATTCCCTGGGTCCCTACTGTGTCAGTGCATGTGCTATGAGTTGCCTCTTTGCTACAACCATGACATACTGGGCATGTCTCCATCTGCCTACTGGGGCAGGCTCAGGTTGTTCCTTCTCTGGGTCACTCTGTGCCTGTGCAGGACTTGACATTGGTGGAGGGCTGTGTGGCCCTGCCCCATACTGTTCCTGTTGCAGCTGTTTCCGCAGGATCATATTGTGTAGCATAGCACATACCATAACAATTTGGGTACATGTAGCTGGTGAATACTGCAAGGCTCCACCGGTTATGTCCAGATACCGGAACTGTGACCTGAGCATCCCAAACATATGCTCTATTATATGTCTGGCCTGTATGTGTGCCTCATTATGGCATTGTTGTTCAGGTGTGTGTACATTTCTGATGGGTGTCATCAGCCACGGCTCCAGTGTGTACCCAGCATCCCCTACTAGGTGACCTAGGGGATGTCCCCATTGGCAAATTTCTGGTACAACTGCGTCAGATGCCATATGTGGGAATTGTCATAGCTCCCAGGGCAGCCAGCACACACATTCATTATAATGCCCTGGGCATCACATACGACCTGGCAGTTGATGGAGGAGATGCCCCTGCGGTTGATGTAGGCCCTATTCTGCTCACCGGGAGGTGCTTTGATGCATATGTGGTGCAATCTGTAGCACCCCTATGCCAGGGTATGCTGCTATTTGGTGGAAGAGATGTATATTGCTGGTCAGCACCTCATGGATGTTGAGGAAATATACGTACTCACTGGCATGTGCTGACATGGCATCCAGGAACTGGTGGAATACTCTGGATGCTGATGCCTGTGAGATCCCCATGATATCCCAAGTTGTGCTTTGGACAGTACCCATGGCTAGTATACTTAGGCCTACACATACCTTGGTATCCACTGGGATGGGTTCCCCTCGGTCAGTTTGTTGTGCCAGGTGTGGCTGGCACAGCTCAACAATTTGATGAAGGAGGTCTCTGTCCACCCTATATTGCTCCACTATCTCCAGATCATGTAGCCCCTGGTAGGTTACCCTCGGTCTGTACTCTTTTCTCCATCTCCTCACTGTGGGTTTTTCGGCAGCATTCACATCCTCACCACCCTCAGCCTCTTGCACATGTTGTTCTATGTTGCCTGCTGCAGCCCTTCTCATTTTGTAGGTTTGTTTGTTTAAATTTCCCCGCTTGTATACACTGGTGGTGTAAAGTGTGGGAAAAAACAGAGAGGAAGGTGTTTGCTTAGTTTATAGTTGTGTTCTGGGCTGGCCTGGTCTTCTGCCTGTTTAATTGGCTGATTCTGATACATTTTACCTGCCAGCTAAGCTAGTTCTCCTTGATTACCATCCTACTGCTGTTTTCCCTTCCCATTGCCTCCCTGTTTGAGCCCATGCACGCGCCGCACAAACAGAGTGCTCAAATGTGCACATTGCTGCTATTTCCTGGTTTAACTTCTTTTTTCTTCATGTAAAATCTGGTGCATGGCATGCACACCTGCTAAGGCTTTGTAAAGAGTGCTAGGCAGGTTTAGACACTCCCTAGCTTAGCTGTGCAAAGCTAGGAGCAAACCCGAGCCACAGGGCTCCAATCCACTTACAGTATGCCTGACACTCCCCCATGATGTCAACTACCTCCTAGGCTTGCAGCAAGCTATTCCTACTCTTACACTGTTTGGGACCTGACTCACATGCTGGGGAAAACTGGAATTCACAATCCTTCCCCTCATTTGCATAGGATTGCCTGCTAATGCATAGTTACATGTCTCACACTGAGACTCCCCCCTTAGCAACCAGTACTCACTGGCCAGGTTGTCTTCTGCCTGCCATTGACTTGCATTGCAGAATACTGATTTTAGCCAGAATGCTTAATTTAGGTTCATTTTGTTATTTTCCCCCAGATCCCGTTTGCGCTCCGCTGCCCTACGCTTAAGCATCCAAGATCGGCTAAAAAAAATAAAAGTTGATTTTTTAATTTTTTATATTGTTTGCAATGCCAATGGCCTTATAACTGGCCATTGGCATGCTTACTACATGATATGCAGCCTTTATTTGGAGATGTCATAGCTCTGTTTTGGATTTTGCAGAAATGTACTCAGTTACTAACCAAGTACGTTTCTGCTGATTGCACTAGTCCTGCACGGACAGTCACAGGCTTTCTAGATCACAAAATCACTGCATTTGCATGGATTTCTCCTGCAAATGGAGTGATTTACATACAACGGCTTCGTCCATGCAGGATTAGTGCAGGAGCTCTCGTGCATGCCCCTGCAGGCTGTTCCTGGATCGCATGGCAGACATATTGCATGCTTGAGCTCCTGCACTGATCTTGTACTCTGTGCAAGCTTTTGAGAATCCAGGGGCTTGAGTAGCTATTTCAGTCATTATAAACATTTTGTGACCTTAGAACACTCTATACAAACTACATTAGATGGTACACAAGTGGTGGGGTGCCACCCTTGTGGCCATTGTTCTTTCTGTAAATTTATTTGTCAGACGAAGGAGTTTTCAAGTAAAAATACTGCTTAGATTTTTTCCATAAAAGTGTTTGGTAATTGTAATAGTGATTGGGCTATTTATCTTGCAACTTGTTCATGCACAGCCTTTTATGTTGGCCAAACCTCCATACCCTTAAAATTGTGTATTTCAGAACATCTTAGCAACATTAGAAATAAGTATTCAGCAAATGCTTTGTATAAGCATGCCATTAATCATAAGACAGCTACCTTTAAATTTATTGTTATTGATAGAATTTTGGGACATAGATCCATGAAAACTAGTTGGCACAAATTGTTAAATAAAAAGAAAAATCTTGGATTGTGAAGGTGGGAGGATTGTTTTCACCTGGTCCCAATGAACATTTCTAATAATTGTTTAATTGGACTTAATTATTCTATTATATTTTGATATATAATGTGGTGCTTTTACTGATTGTGTTTCACATTGAAAAAGGCCATTGGGCCGAAACCGGTCTGTTTCTTGTGTTTTTACACATTAAAATATGTATGCTCCAGTAGAGTGCTGGCTATTTGTTCTTCTGTATTTTGTTTTTTGAGCCTGAGCACCTGCTGTCCTTGCAGATGTTTTGGTTGTGGGTGTTTATAATATAAAATGTCACAATACATTAAGTATAACATTAATAACATACAGTTTAACAGTAATCACATACAGTTTCATCCTATACATAATCACAGTAACAGTAATATACATTATAACAGTAATCACATACAATTACATCCTATACATAGTCACAGTAACAGTAATAACATACAGTATAACAATAATCACAATACAGTTGCATCCTATACATAGTCACAGTACAGTTTCTTACAGATGTAAGGCATGAGATATGTTCAGGAATAAAATACAATGACACTTCAGGACCTGAGAGTCTTTAGTATAGCCTATGTAAGGAACAAGTGCAGGATAAGAGAATGGGGGAACAGATTAATAGGAAGGAGAGGTTAGTTGAAGCAGAGGGGAGAGGTACATTAAGTTGGGTCAGTGCAAGAGCAAGTCCAAGAGTTTTATAGATTGTCTTTTAATGTTTTTGAAACAGTTTGTGTTAGAAATTGATCTTAAATATAGGGGCAGTTTATTCCACACATTGGCAACTAAGTGATTATAGAGAAGTTTGCCAATGGTTTTCTTGAGTTTGTAGATCTGCAGGAGGTGTTGGTCTGAGCTGCGGAGTGAACAGTTAGGAATGTAGGAGTGATAAAAGTTGAGAGAGCAGGACAGAAATGGGGTTGGTTTAACATGGAGTGAGTCAGGTATAGTTGAGGTAGAAGGAGTTGATGCAATTCTATCCACTGTCATTTTTTTAGAGATAGGCAGTGGTGTGAGCGATAGAGTTGGTTAGTGACAAATTTAGAAATGTTATTATATGTAAGTTCTAGTTTAGTCAAAAGATTTGTTTGAAGGTTAGTAAGGATTGGGGCAGCATATAATAGGGTGGGTAGTAGATTCGCTGGTACTAGAGAGAGTTTAGATTCATTTGTGAGGATTTCTTTTTGTTTCTATAGAGTAGGCAGAGTTTTTGGCGAGTCTTTTTAATGCAGTTTTGGATGTGATGATTAAATTTTAGTTGATTGTCAATAATGACCCTAATAGTTTAATGTGGGGTTCGACCTTGACAGTTGTGTTATTTAGAGAGAAGACAGTGAAGGCAGATTTGAAGTATTGGAGAGATTCAGGGAGGAAGAGGAGGAGCTTAGTTTTATTTGGGGAGAGTAGGAGTTGGTTGTATGTTAGACATTTTTCAAATGAGTTAAGAGATTTTTGAGTAAGGGTGAGTAGGTGGGGAGATTGTCAGAGGTGGAAATTATTTTAGATTCATCAGCATATTGTATTAAAGAGGAGTGAAGACAAGAAAGGATGAAGCTGTTAGTGAAAATGTTAACTAGCAGGGGTCCATGTATGGAACCTTGAGGAACTTTGATTTGGACTGGGAGGAAAGGGGAAGATACAGAAAGACGTCTTACAGACTGAAGTCTGTTGAAGAGGTAGCAAGAGAACCAGCAAAGAGCAGAGATGGAGAGATTAAGGCTAGATAGTTTGGACAGTTGAAGGTTGTGGGAGACAGTGTTAAAGGCATTTGAGATGTCAAGAATAGACACAAAACTAATTTATTGTTGTCTCAAGATCTAGAGATAGTCTAGGTAAAATATATTAGTACAGTGGAGGTACTGTGGCTAGGGCAAAAGCCATGTTGAGTAGGGGTGAGGAGATTTTCTTGTAGTAGATGAGCAAGGAGCTGTTTATGAATGCATTTTTCAAGAACCTTTGATAGGAGAGATAGAATAGCAATAGGCCTGAAATTAGAGGGGTCAGTGGTGTTTCCTCCTTTATGAACAGAAGTAACATAGAATTTCTTCCAGATATCAGGCACTATGCCTTCCTGGATTGATCTATTGATTAGTATAGAGATGGGATATGCAGTAGTTTTTGCTGCTAGTTTAAGGAAAAGAGGCAGTAAGTTATCTGTGGAAGGGGAGCATGGTTTGAGTTTACTGAGACTGATATGATATAAGTAGAGGAGACATGCTTAAGAGAGAAAAAGGTAGTGTGGGTGTTTGGGAGGGAGAAGTAGAGGGGTAGGTACTTGTGTCTCTTTTAGTTAATTTCTGAATGGAGTCAATGAAGGAGTTATGAAGTGTAGCAGTGTCTAAGGCAGAGCTAGTAGGGGAGGGATTTGCTGCAGAGGGCTTACCTGGGTGTATTAGCTTATTGACAATATTTCAGAATTTTTGCGGGTTAGAGTGGGGTTTTTTATGGCTTTAAATAATTTTATGTTGTCAAGAATAACTTGTTTTTTAGTCAAATTGTGTAGTTCTCTGTAGCACTGAAGAATGGAAGGGGATTTGTTTTTTTTGCAAGTTTTTTCCAGGCATTATCCTTCTTGTGCATGAGGGAGCTAGTGACTTGAGTTATCCAAGGAGCAAAGTTGGATTTAATTCTAATTTTCCAGATGGGGAACAATGAGTTTAGAGTGTTGAGAAAGATGCTATTGAATTTTAGAAGAGTTTCTGCTAGGGAGAAGTCATGCAGGAAGGACCAGTTAATAGAGGAGATCATATGATTAAAGGTGTCAAGGTTGAAGTTAGAAAGTTTGTGACAGTCTTTGTATTGATGGCATTTGGAAAACTGGAGGGAGTGTCTCTGGATAGAGGAAGGGAGGTGGTCACACAGGAAATCAGGGATTGTGGAGGGGTTGTGGTAGAGGTGGGGTTTGGAGGTGAAGTTCCAGTCAATCGTAATGCCAGTATTAGAGTGTTTATTTAGGTGAGTGGGGGTAGTGATTATTTGGGCAAACCCAGAAAGGTTAATACTAGCATTTGGAGAGTCAGAGGATAGAGAATTCCAATCAATGTTAACATTGCCCAGTATAATAATTTCATAGGAGATAGTATGAGAGATACAGTAGAGACAGTGTTCAAAGATAGGGATGTTGTTTCCTGGGGGTATATAGATGGTGACAATGGTTATTTTTTGTGATTGTTCAATTTGCAATTTAGTATGAGGACTTCTGCTGGGTGGAAATTAAGTGGTGAGAGAGATAGAGGGTAAAGGGTGAATTGTTCTGAGTACAGTATAGCTACACTTCCCCCTTTTTTCTTGAGTCAATCCTGATGAATGATATTGTAGCCAGGAGGAAAGATTTTATTGCCAGATATATATGGTTTTATCCAGGTTTCAGAAATGGCGAGAATGTCAGGGGTGTGGCTAGATATCCAGGAGTGTAGCTCAGTGACTTTGTTTAGAATACTTTGAATATTGAGAGATAATATAGTTATGTTTCTGGTAGATATAGAGGTGTAAGACTGAGAGGAGAAAAATGAAGGCAAGAGGGAGGGGGTGTGGAATGGGTAGGGAGAGAGGAGTTGGCAGCAGGTCTTGGATTGGAGTGTATATCTCCTGAGAGTAATAGGTTTAGTATAGGGAGTTTAGGACTTGAATAGTTTAGGTTAAAAAACAGATATTTTGGGTTTATTTTAAGAGATAGTGAGGGCTGAGGGAATAGTTTTATTTTAAGTAGATGGGTGTCATTGTGGTAGAATAGAACAGGGGCAATAAGGAATGTATGAGTTATTTAAGGAATGTATGAGTTGTTGAGAGATGAGTTTGTGGGTAAGTAAGTGTAGGGGCAGGTTTATGTATATTAGGGTGATATGGTAGGAGGTAGAGTTAGAAGAAGAAGCAGAGTTGTAATGAGGAGAAGATGTATCATGATGTATAATAGGGTACAGGCGGATGTTGAATTAGTTTGAAAAGTAATGCAACAAGGATGGGATGGTTAATAATACTGTGGAAATAGAAATAATAGTGTAGAGAGTAGAGAGGTAGAGTTGGGCCAATTTATAGGAGGTTTTTTATGTCGACAGGACAAGAGAGATGATAGGAGGGTTTGGGAGGAAGTAGGGAGTATTAGCAGGTAGTGGTTTAGATGGATGCAGTATAAATCTAGAGTATGTGGAGTGGGTGGGAATGGGGTAGGGTATGGGAAAAGAGTGAGCTTGAGTGAAGCAAGGGGAAATGGAGCAGGTAGAACAGAATAGAACAGAATAAACTACCAAATTATATTAAAGCAAGCATTAAGTTTGATATTTTTAAGAACAGCCCAGACACTTACTATGGGAACAACTGTTTTGGTATATTGGCAGGCTAGAAGAGCATTAATGCCTATGCTTTGTATGTATGCCTTTGCAAATATATATATATATATGTGTGTGTGTGTGTGTGTGTGTGTGTGTGTGTGTGTGTGTAAGTGTATGTATATATATATATATATATATATATATATATATATATATATATATATATATATATATGTATATATACACACATATATATATATGTATATATACACATATATGGGTCTACCTGATGAGATCGAAAACCCAAATACCCAAAAATGATAACACCAAGACAAAAATATAAACTCTTCAATTAAATGACTCCTCACATAAGTTACCCAGGAAAAGGAGGAAGTCAACCAATATTTGGGAGTTTGCCTTTTGCTCCACTATAATGTGATCTCAGAGTTGGTATAATTAGTTTGGGAGGTGTGGGGGGTGCAGGCCCCCACATAGGAGGGGGTGTGGATTTGAAGTGCTTCTATGTGTTTTCTTGCGCTTATTGGCCAACCAGTTACTTTCCCTCAGTAAAGCCTTGATGTTGTGTGGAGTTGGTTAAGTGACGATTTGGTGTTTTTCTCTCAGTGTTATCGTTTTCTGGTATGTGGGTTTCCAATGTTATCAAGTAAATCCATATATATATATATATATATATATATATATATATATATATATATATATATTAATAATATAAATGACTAAATGACTGTGGCCACTTGGCCCTCCACTTTCATCCAGGTCTAACACAAAGGAGGATACATAGAAAGTGACTTTTTTGTGAGGAGGTAATATTCCTAGAATTAATTTATGAATCTTTGCAAACATTTGTCTACTCAATTTATTGTGAACTATTATTTTATAAAGTTTTGAGCATTAAACTTTGGATACAACTTACTTCTACATGGAAACAGAAAACAGACTAAATTTCTCTCCTTAAAATTATTGCCCAAGGCCATGACTGCATCAAAAGGTTGGAAAAAAGATCTAAAATGCACCTCAGAGCATCTAGCATCCTCATGGCTTCTGGTGGCCTACTTTTCTCCAGACTTCTGCTTAATGCAGTTGTTTTCTCCAAGCGTAGTCTTATTCAGTTAAAGTCTACTGAGAGAATGCTGGAAAAAGCAATGTTGAAGAAAAACTGAAGTTCTTTAAATCAGGATCATTGTCCATGCCATCATTGGATGAAAAAGTTGTTTTAAAAAACTTTGAAGTATCCCTTAGAACATCAAGAACTCCCATGAGTTCTGGGGGTAGTAGCCCCCAGAACCCTGGCCTAATTTATTCATTTCCTGCATGGTTATTACAGTGCAGTTCTGGTCAGTTAGGACGTGTTGCAATGATTTAAGAAAAAGAGCAAAGCTGAACAATAATGAGGATTTTTTCAGGTCATCACTGGATCAAAAGGCTGGTAAAAAAATCCAAAAACACCTCAGTGCATTTAGGATCCCCATGTCTTCTGGGGGCCTAGTAACCTCCAGATCCCTGGTTAAACGGAATTATTTCCTTCTCATGTATTAGAATGCAACATTGCCTAGTTAGGATGTGTTGAATGAATTAAAAAAAAAAACCCTGAAAGAGTAAGTCAAACTCTTGAGAAGAATTAATCTGGATTGTGTGACTTGACTATGATGGGGGAGGGGGGAGCACAGTGCAGTCCTTTTCTTAGGTTACCAGATCAGGAAAGGCTGGCCCTGTAAACTACAACTATGTTATTATTTATGAAGTTTGCAACTCCTGCTTTTAAATAAATCATTCCAGTTTTTTTAATTATGCCTTAAGTATTTATTTATGGTGCTTGTCGGCCGACTGGTATGCCAAAGCTTCACTAGTGTTTATTGTACAGAACTATTGATAAAGTGCACTCAATGCAAAGCGGAATATGAAAGCTGCATTACAGACTATTATGAAAAAGGACTATGGTGCCAAAAATACAGACAGACTGGCAGACACACACACACACACACACACACACACACACACACACACACACACACACACACACACACCTCTTGTGCAAATTTCAAGCTGACATACATATTCATTGACTATTCTTTATCAAGTTTGAAAAGTAGAGTTTGTAAAGCATTCCATCATAAATAAGCAAGACAAATATCTACTTTTAGTTCTGTTATTGAGTTTTATTAATCTTATAAGTACACTTTTTCTGTTGCTGCTTGGGGGGGGGGGGGTGATAGTGTTTCTATTGGTGGCACTGGTTATATAACCGGAACCATGCAGTTAGCTGAAAGCTCAGTTATTGAGTTTTATTTATTTTATAAGTACACTTTTTATTTTCTATTGCTGCTTTAAGGGGGGTAATATATAACCAGAGCCCTAGCAAATGATCTCAAGCTGAGTGGCTGTGCATCACGAGTGTGATGCATATACATTAAGATGTGTCTTGTGTCGAAGTACAACATGAGCGATAGGTACAGTAGATGCTGGAGGCAGCAGAAAGCTGCAGAATGCAGGAGGTTTGGATTCTGTAAACTGCAAATTAATTTTGTCATTATAATGGATAGATTAATTAACTTGTGGTTAAATTTACTGATTGAGGAAAAAGCCCTCAAACAGTTCATCTGCTCAGAATTTAGTGGATTTAGACACAAGTAGATGTGTTAATGTATAGAGGTTAACTATTGACTTGGCTTAAGAAAACAGATTACACTACAAGTGAGCAAATGTGATTTTCTGACAAGTGATAAGGTTTCTTTATTGTGAAAAAAAGGATATTAAAGATTATTTGATGTCTGTTGGCAGTCAGATAAACTCCAGTTTTTCTTTAGTGGAATATGATTCTGTTCATCATAATGTGTTAATGGAGAATCATGTATTCGTATTTAGTAAATGTTATAAAGTGGACACTGGGAGTCAGACAGACAGAGTTTACTATTCAGCAGTATTCTCCTGCTGACGGCCCCTTAACATTGACAGAACTGCACTGTCAGGGACCTAATGAAAATAACAGAAGAAGTTGTAATCGTGGCTTTCATATTACTTGTCAGTTTGAGCCAGTTATAAATAAGCATATTAAAATAAGAGCAGATGGAGGTAATTAAACAGTTGAGATGGAAAATAAGAATGGAAAAGACCATCAGTCAGCAGATGTGTTAGTTATAGGGTATTTAATGATTAGGAAATGTATAAGACCGCTTATTAGTATTGCTAGGGAGAATGCTGTGGTAATAAGCTTAGGGGATGTAAGCTGCAAAATACTTACACAGGTTAAGTGATGTTAACAGGGAAAATATCTACATATAATTCAGTAATCATACATGCAGGTGTGAGTGACCTAATAAAGAGTCCTTTGCATCATATGCACAAAATGGTTAAGAGTCTATTTATTAGAGGTCTGTTTAAAACATCAGTGTTTGTTTTCAGAAGTTTTACCTTCACCAACTTTATCAGATTATCATTTTACAAAAACATAGTTGGTCAACAAATGGCTGAATAAATTTTGTATCCAAAAAGATATTAATTGTATTAATTTATATGATGATTTCTGGAATAAAAAAAAAACTTTTTGATCAAGATAGGTTCCATCTGAATTTTTCAGGTGGAAAACTACTGAGCTTGAATTTGGCTGAAATTGTGAAACAATTTTTAGACCCAGTCAGGAGTTGCAGCTGGTTACAACAAGGGGGACAATGCAAGTCATTGAAAGTATATTATGTCAGTGCAAGAAACTTGACTAATACAATTGAATTATATTTAATTTGCTCAT
The DNA here is from genome assembly GCF_019279795.1 of Protopterus annectens. Taxonomy (NCBI): domain Eukaryota; kingdom Metazoa; phylum Chordata; order Ceratodontiformes; family Protopteridae; genus Protopterus; species Protopterus annectens. Next base: position 461,513,444 of record NC_056746.1, read on the forward strand.
AGAAAAATATGATTTGATTGTAATTAATGAATAATGGAACAGTGTAGCAATTCAGCTTCCTGAATATCAGTCATTTGAAAGTTTGAGTCAACAAAGTAGGGGGTATGATTGATAATGATTGGTGGTTTTAATTTTCTGAATATCAATTGGTTATATGGTTCAACAGTAACCATGCTAGAAGATTTATTTATTATTTATTTTATTTTACATTTGTTGACCGGGATAGTCCAGCTGGATATATGTCCATGTTCAGCGGAGGCCCGCGAGAAAAGCTCCAAACACAACATACAGTAAAAAATAATACAGGAAAAATCATAATATCAATACATGTTACAAACAGTATACAGACTCTGTTCAGTCAAGCAAGTTATACAATCGATCATTATTAAACTTATATAAGTATTTAGACTGACAATTATGGCGCAGCTTGTATGTAGCATAAAGTACTGTTTGGCACACAGTTATAGAAAGGTGCTAGTCAGAATTAGAACAAGGACATAACCAGTGTGTCGTAAAATGTTGTCTGAGACTTTTTTTAAATTGAGATGGATTTTATGATCCATATATGCTTAATAATTTAGTGCAAATGATCCACTTTCCTACCAGATCAAACAACATCCGATATCTTTTACTTACTAATATTACAGATAGGATTTCAGATGTAAACCCACAGCTCTGTCCATTAGGCAATTCGGGCCATGCAGCTATTGTATTTAAAATAACAATCGGGGTTGTTTGCACACATCAGACAAAGAGCATTTTGATAAGACTCTTATGTCTGATATAGACATTATTAACCAAATTAATAGTTTGAATTGAGATTTTCCAGAGGAATGTAATATTGTGGATCACCAGCAGGACTTTGAAAAAATTTGTGAATCACATTTGGCCAGGTGGAGGAAGAGTATAACTGAAAGATCGGTAAGGTCTGTTCCACCTTGGTGGAATATTATTTGAGAAAAAAGAGGAGAAAATACAGGCTTTGGAATAGACACAAGAGTAATAATCTAAAAAGAGCTTATAACTTAGTTACTAGAAGGTTGAATGCCTCTCTTGGACTAGCTAAAGGTAAATTCAAATGTAATTGACTTGGTACACCCTCCACTAGGAAGTTTTATTCCTATACCAAACAGATAGCAAGGTTAAATCTTTTGGACCCTCTTGCAGTATGTTAACATCAACTGGGGAGTCAATGGCAGCGCCCAAAAACTTGGTCAGCCACAGGCCCTTTGTCTTTGCCTGGACCTCTGAGAAGTATATGCCAAACAGTAAGGGTCCCAGGACAGATCCCTAGGGAAAACCACTAGTGACAGGTCTGTTGTTGGAGGTGGCAGCACATATTCTGACTTTGTGGGTCTTATCTGTAAGACAGTTGGCCACCCATCTGACTAGATAGGGATCAACACCAAGTTGTGCTAGCTTTTCAATGATGCCCAAGTGGGGGATTGTGTCAAAGACCTTGGCCAGATCAAGGTAAACTGTATATACTGACGTTCCCTCATCCAGGGCCTTGGTGACAGTCTCAAAGAAGTCAGCTAGGTTTAATAGGCAAGATCTTCCCCTGACAAATACCAACCGGGTGGGGTCAAGTGCTTGGAGAGTGCCTTTATCCTTGTTTATGAGAGCCATAATAATACGCTCCATGACTTTACAGATCAGACTTAACAAGCTGATGGGGGCGATAGTTTCCCAGGTCAGTAGTGGCACCAACTTTTTGCAAAGGGATGAGGATGGCAGTTCTCCACTCTGCTGGAATGAAGCCTGTAGCCATGCTGTGATTGAATAAGGTGCTCAATGGTGAAGCTAGTTCTTGCTGGAGATGGTGCAGAATACAGCCTGAGATACTATCAGGTCCCATGGAAGCTGTGTTCTTTGCCATGGATAGGGCCTTTAACACTTGATCTACAGAGATGTGAGGTGTGAGGTGTGAGACAAGTATCACGAATGTCGACTGGGCCTTTGGGAGGCAATAAGGGGGTGAAGTTTGCACTGAACCTATCAGCCAGCAGGTTGGCTTAGACAGCAGGATCAGTGGAAGTGGTACCATTAAGTACTAGTTCAGAACAAACTTGGGCTTTGCCATGGAGGTTTCTAATGTAACTGAAGAAGGACTTGTGGTTTCTATTTGTTTTGGAGGCTAGTTTCAACTCATAATTGACTTTGGAGGTTTTCACTAGTGATCTAATTTGTTTGTTCAGGCAGAGGTGGGAGTTTTTCCAATTTGGAATTTGTTCCTTTTTACCCTTGGACAACAGTTTCTTCCTTTTGTTGTAAAACCTGTTGATTGAGGATGTCCACCAGACAGGTTTGTGTTTCTTTGAAGAGCAGATTTTAGTTCTGTTGGGTATGGCTGAGTGCATTCATTTGTACAGGTGCTTGTATACTGCACTGGCTTACTGTTCAGCATAGTTGTCTGCATCATCTGAGGGGGGATGTGAAACTCATGATACCCTCCCTTAGGAGGTTGTAGTCAGCTTTTGAGAAGATATTTAGACTGGTTATGGCTGAGGAAGGGTTGAGTGGGATAAAAACTTTGAATGAGACAGACTGATGATCTGATCTCACCAGGGACGAACATACTATGGGAGTGCTGCAGCGGTCGACCCCATGTTGGTGAGAACCAAGTCCAGTATGTTACCTCCCATTGTTGGAGATAAGACCAGCTGATCTAGTGCGTTAGAACTGATGAAGTCAAGGAATCATTAGGTGAGTGCATTAGTGCAGGAATAGTCCACCCAGTCTAGTGCATTAGTGCAGGAATAGTTCACCCAGTCTATGGTGGGGTAATTGAAGTCATCAAGGATCAGGGTGTTAGGGGGATACTCTGATGGAGTCAAGTAACTTCAGGTAGGAGCTGTAGGTTTCCTGAGACATGGAGGGGGGTCTATAGCTGGCTATAACTTGGATGGTTGTCTTGCCAACTGTCAGTTGCACCTAGAGTAATTCCAGTGCGTCATGTTGGTAAACCAGTCTGGAGGTGTGCCTGTCCTTAATGAATAATGAGACTCCACCACCCTTAGTCTTTCCGACCTCATTTTGTGGTCGGAAAGTATGGAATGAGGTATAGCCTGGTAAGGCAGGGGTGCTCTCTGCAGCCCTGAACCAAGTTTCTCTGACTGCATAGACATTGGCATATTCCAGTGTGAGGAGAGCCTCCAGTGAGTGCATTTCCAGATTAAGGCTCCTAGCACTGTGCAGCATGACCTTCAATTTGCTTTTTAGTAGATCTTTTATGTTGGAAGATTTGTCTTTGGGATATGACCTAAAAAAGGTACAATGGAGGAGGCAAGAGCTTTGGCCAAGATATGGAATCCTAGGGGTGACAGGTGGATGCCATCTCTGGCAAAGCATCGTGGCCTGTCAACCATGTCATCCCAGGCAGATGGATACTGGATCCCCTTAGAAAGACACCAGAAACTAAGCCAATTGTTGAAGTCAAACATTTTTTGTTGTTATTGTGGTATCATTCTTGGTGAAGGTAGGGTGCTGGAGCACATACTCTGAGAGCTCAATCATGTCTCTCTTCATATAGTCCAGGGAGGTAAATCTCAAGTCATTCACACCAACATGCACAATGACAGAGTCATACTTGTACCTGTTGTGGAGAGACTTGAGTGTGTGTGTAATGTGGTGAATTCTAGTGTCTGACAAACAGCTGACCATGACCTTCTCCTTGTTGAGCCTCTTGAGGGGGGCATCGGTGTGTCTTACTATCAAGTCAACAATGACTAGCATGTTTGGTTTATTGTTATGCCTTATGGGCTGCGTTGGTTTATTGTTTTGGCTAATGGGCTGTGTTTATGAGACATTGGTGCTTTGACTACTATGTGTGATGTGATTGTTGTGTGTGGAATGTTTGTGAGTATGTTTTGGAGGTCTATGTTGTTTAGGTAAGTTTTTGTTGAGGATCTCTGCATAGGTGGGTGTGTGGCTCTGTAATGTGGGTGGTGTGGTGCTTGTACTTGCAATCGCCTCTTTGTCAGCAGTACTGACTGTAGTATGAGAGAGCATGGATTCCAGCTTACTGATGTAGATGCATCTCTTGCAAGTAGAATTGGGTCTATATTAAATTAGTGAACACTTAGAAAAGCGAATGCTAATTCATCGACCCCTTTTAAGAGAAAGCTTAAAATCTCGAACACCCGGGACAGGAATTTTTTCCCAGGGAAAAAAATCGCTGGTCCAAAAAAAAAAAAAAAACTTAAAACATTATATAATGGGGCTTTGCCCCCCACACCTCCCCTACTTAAATATACCAACTCCAAGACTGCACCATAGTGAAGGAAATGGTGAACTCCCGAAACCGGCTCAGCGATTTTTTGCCCTGTGAAAAAAAAACACTGTTCCGGATGTTTGAGATTGTAAGCTTTCGCATAAAAAGGGGTCGATGAATTAGTGTTCGCTTTTCTAAGCATTTGCTAATTCAATATAGACCTGTAGAATTATGTGCTAGGAGAAGGGGACTGTCCAGATCTTCAATCTTCAAAGAAGCTTAGGGCATTCTACCCAACACAGTTTCATGAAAAAAATGGTCAACATTTAAAAATTTAATTAAATTTTATGATCCTGTGACTAAAGCCTTAGATATGTATATGTCTGTTGAGGTGGTGTATCTCGATCTATCAAAGGCATTTTATAGTAGTCCATATTTTTTAATTTTAGATGTCATACATAAACATAATGTGAACCCATATTTTGTTCATTGGATGGCTATTTGACTTTGTGGAATATTATAAAGAGGAAGGCTCTGTAAATTTACATCAAGCTGGCTTGACATGAATAAAGATGTTCCCCGGGGTTCATTACTTGGTCTAGTACTGTTTAACTTGTTTTTTACCTCTATTCTTAAGATATGTAAAGTTTGGATGACTAAGAACACAGATGATATTAAATTAGGTTGTGTTATCACCATCACTACTAATGTTGGTTATTTCAATCATTATTTGTGTCAAGTCGCTGAATGATTTAAACAAATTGGATTATAAGTATGTAATGACAAATGTGCAGTTTTTGTTATTTTGGGAAACCTAAAGATGAATTCAAATTAAACCTGGGTCCTTACAAGTTAAAGAATTTAATAGAATATAGAGATGTAGGAATTGCTCTTTCTAGTAACTTTAGATGCTGATCTGATGCCTTAAAAGTTAAAGGTAAGTTTTTAAAAACAACTGGAATAATCTTAAAAACTTTATTACAAGATTCAAGATTGTCTTTTGATGATTTTCATAATATATGTTCATCCAATTATTGAGTATAACATGTTGTTTTGTTCATACAAAAAGGGTGACCTTCTAGTTTTGGAAGGGATTCAAAGGAAATTCATAAGGTATATCATTACTTGTAAAGATGTGTCATGTTAATCTAGACTGGAGAGCCTGAGTCGCTTTTCAGTTAACTATAAGCTTCTGCATGGAAAACTCTGTTTAGCATATAGGTGGCTTTGGTGTGAAGAATACTGCATATTATTAAATACTGAATTGTTGACTATAGGTTTAAATATTAGAGAGGGATGTTATATCATCAGAATAGATGAGACGAGGACTGTATCAAGAGCAAATTACTTAACGCAATCCATGGGTTGACTGTTTGACAAAGTTCTATTATATAATAGTCAATCTTTCTCATTGCAGGCTTTTAAAACAGCTAAATGAATGGTTCGGTTCTAGAGTATACACATTTATTGTGGAGTCCACATTTTGATTGGCCTATATGCAGGTGTAACTGAACTACTGAACTATTTTCTAAAAGCCACCAAAACAATCAAAATCAGCATTTAAAATGACAAAGCCATGCAATAAAAGACAACAACAAAAAAAGAAACTGAGTCCTTTTGCTCAGCATGACAATGCCTTTCAGAATGGACATAGTAGGGAAATAAAGGACCTTCCAAGCGTGGGGTGGCCCTCTTTGCCTGTGTAGTTGAGTCCTATAACTCCCTCTGGGCAGTCTGTTATTGCTTTATAATGCCCATCCTGAAAGGCATCATCATCATTATTGCTTACTTAGTACAGTATTCTTCAGTTTCAGCAAAATGCAGACTTGATATTTTCATTTAAGTATTGTGTGTTTGCTGAATAGTGATTTGATGGCATGATATGTACCCCTGTTTTTATATGTGCTTAATGTCTCCCCTTCTTCCTCTTATATGTTTGGAACTACAGCCTGTTGCATTGGTCAGTATGTACTCTATTCATGTGCCCACCATGAGCAAGTCTATGATACTGCTTTATCAAGACATCCTGATATTCCTTAAATCCAAATACCTGTTCTGTTAGTAACCGGGTTCCCTTAATTCTAAGAGTTGGTTCCTCCACTGATTGCTGTAATTCAGTCCTAGTGTCAGAGTATCCTAACAGCCCCTCCGTGAGAGGTAAGTGGTATGGTTTTGGCCCCTCATTCCCGCCTGCCTGGTTAGCTACTATTCATACCAGAAATAGCTGTTAAACCAAAATCATGGGGAGTGTAATCAGGGTGTCTTCCACCTATGCTATGCAACATTAGAACATTTTGTTGGGTGATTTTGGGTTTGAAATTAGGAGTGCACTTGTGGGATTAGCAACTGAGATAACTGCAGTAAGAAAATTAAACTTACTATCTGGCAGAAAGTGTCTCACATGGACAAGGAGATGTAGCTAGCAATAAAGTGGAAGCCAGCATGAGTGCTGAGATAAGCATCCATAATGAACTAAAATCAGAAAAGGTGTTTGAAAGGTCACTAGAGAAAGCCAGAAAATATATACATGATCTAATTATGTATGAACCAACTTACCTAATGTTGAATGGAAAAGAGCATCATTAAGAAGTTCAAACATACTAAACATTGAACACCTTGAAAACAGAACCTGCAAAAGATCTAGAAAGGAAATGTATTTCCTTTCCCAGTGTTTACACTAACACTCCCCCCCCAATAACTCTAGCCTCAAATTTGTCTGAATAGCGGCAGTGGTAGTGTAACAAGAAGTTTTTTTTTAAGGTAATGTGCAAGGATAGTGTTAGGGCCAGAGTTAGCTTTAGCATGCATTACTAAGGTATTCAGGGGTTCTCTGCCAGCTTGTTCAAATTATACTCTAAGGTTCTGCAGTGCTAACACCCACCCACATCAATGGTAGTCCACCCACTGCAGCCAGTACTGTTCTTGTGTGAAACTAAGCCAAAGGCAAAGGAATCCATGGTCCCACTCATTTGCCTACATATTGGCCTCCCACACCATCTGTCAATTATTTTTTTCTTCTTTCTCACACTCTGTCTTAGCCTGGGGGCAGGTAGGGTCCTAGAAGCCATGGGGTTCTACATACTTTAATGTGCATTGTATTGCTTCTCCCCCAACCATTTATCTAATGATGGCCTGAAGAAAAAGCAACTCTAAGGAAAGAATTATAGTCTTACTTTCCTTTGAAGAAAGAAATAAGCTGTGCCCGAGGCCTAAAGTTAATATCAGACATAGACATAAGTGTAGCTTCCAATAAAAAAGAAACCAAATGATTGTGAGGAAACAAAAATCATATTTTGAAAGAGTGCTTACGGGAATCACCTTCTGTGTATCCCACTTGTGTTAAAATGGGATGAAAGCGAGGAAACAAGTAGTCACAGTTATGTGTTTTCTGTCAGCAAGAGTCACCTGTATACAAGATTTGTGTGAAAAGTAACAAAAATAACAGTCACAATAAAGAGTGATGTACTATTCTAACATGTTGTGCTCTTGCCCAATAACTATTTTGAATTTAATGGCAAGTTATATCAACAGTTATTGGGTACTGCTATGGGGGCGCCATTTGCCCCTATGTATGCCAGTTTACTTATGGGTTATTTTGAATTTCAACATGTTTTTGTTTCTGACTTTTTTAAAAAATATGTAGTTGGTTACTTTAGATTTATAGATGATTTAATTTTTTTTAATGTAAAAGTGGGTATGATTTTGTGAATGACTTTATCGATTATTTACAGAATAATAGATTTAGTTTACGTTTTAGTCACTTGAAAGTAGGACATAAAGTTACTTTTTTAGATGTTATATTGGAAGGCCTGGAGGGTATGCCAAAACACACCAGGGTACACAGGAAATTTGTGGATGGCAATCACTATTTAAATGGACATAGTTGCCACCCAAGTCATACGTTTGCAGTACTTCCATATGGAGAATTCCTTAGAATGAGGAGATAGTATAATGTGGAATCTGAATTTATTCAACAGATTGAAAATACTAAAAGTATGTTTCTGAAGAGGGGATATGACATTAATATGCTTAATAAGACTGTTAATGACATCTTGAATTTAAATAAACAAAAGAGGCAACGTGTCACATGGGCTATGGATATTAATAGGGAAAAAAGGAGAATGAGTGTATGTAGTGGGTTTGACAATAAGAAGATGTATTTTGTTACAACATATAGTCCCTTTGGTGATACAGTGATAAAAATAGTTAAATATTATTTGAATTTTCTGGTTAAACATAAAGATTTCCAAAGTTTGTTGACTAAAACACCAAGTATTGCATTTAGAAGAGGGAAAATTATTTGTGACATGATTATTCATGGGAAATTTGTTTTGCCAGAAGTACCAATTAGTAGATATGTCATGAATTTACATCCCCCATTCTGAGGTACAAGGCCATGTGGTAAATGTTGTATTTGCAAGTTTGTAGTACAATATTTTGAATGTATAAATGATACAAAGTACAAGGAAAAGATATTTATAACTGTGAATCAGTGGGAATTATATATGACATTAGGTGTCCTTGTGGAAAATTTTATGTGGGAGAAAGTAAGCGGGCCTTTAAAACCTGCTTACAGGAACACCTTAGAGACATAAGAAAAGGTAGACAAGAAAGCCCAATTGCTTGCCATTTTCAAGATTTTCACCAAGGTGATGAAAGTGGATTAACTGCCATTATTTTAAATCAGGTAAAAATGTGACTTATATGATAAATAAACTGTGAAGAAAAAATTGTTGTATAAGGAAACAGTTTTTATCTTGAAATATGACACCCTGGTTCCAAGGGGTTTGAATTTAGAATGTAGTTGGAAGGTTTTTATTTAGGTGGAATGGTATTTAATTATCTAATTATATTTAATTGATGTTAATTAATTAATTAATGTGTATATAAAAGTGTTTCTTTATGTGCATTTGGTTTTTTACTCTGTAAAGGCTATATGCCGTGGCGCTAAGAGGATTTTGTGTTTTATTAAATAATAGCCCTTGGAGAAACTCTGTGTCTTTCTGAAACTTGGAGTTTAATGGGATACCTGGCAGTGTGTGGTTGTTTTTTATTTCCTTTTGGACTGTGGTACCGGCATGTACCCTGTACCTAGATACGTTATGGTGACCTTCAATGCACACTTCTGAGGTTGGACTTTTTTGAAAGGTTAAGAGATAATGACCATACTGCCCCCACTCCCTCATGAGCTATACAGGCCTTTTGCTCAGACCTCTGAAGTTCAATAGTGCTGGAAATTAAATAAGAATAAAAAATCCCTTTCCCCACCCCATCACATAAGCTACACTGGCCTTTTGTGCACACCTCTGAGCAAGGTAATTTTTAAGCTAGGTGAGTTCCAAGTTAGAGGCCTATACTAAACCTTTGTCAAAATCTACTTAAGAGACATGGGTGCCACCAGGCCTGCAGAAGTGCTGAGTTTTTAAGATGTTCTGTGATGGATTTTATTTTTTGAAAGATAAGTTGTTTACTGTTTTATTTTTCTTTTTTTTACTGTTACTCAGAAGCATTATGTATGTGCCTTCTAGTATTGCATGTTTCCACAGATAAAAGTCTAGGATATTATGCCCCTCCACACACATACACACAAGATGTTCTGATTTTTCACATGAACACACAAATCCAGATACACATATATACAGATACATGTGTGTGCAAACTAACACTGTCTCCGACAAGTCAGGTTTATCAAAAGATAGAACACTGTTCAATCAGTTGTGAGAAAATTGTAGGAATTCCAATTCACTTATGGCATATCATTAGGGTATTGGAAAAGTCAACCTACAAGGATAACACCACACATAGACATTTATGACATGCAAACTATACAGAGACAAAGTAACAGTCAAGACTGAACTGTAAAACAAAGTGCTGTCACTGTGAGATAGTCATTCTGACACTGTGCCAGTGATTATGCACATCTTCCAAGACCATCATAGGCAACCGATTATTGTGTATAATGTTGATGTCCAACTGTGATGGAAAGTGAAAGGAATTATGGGTGGCTCACTGCTCCTAGACACACTGCAACATCCCCCAAACACACACATACATACAAGTGTAAGCTGTATCAATGATAGGTTTACAAATACACTGTATAACACTGCTCCAGCCATGCCAGATCAGTGATTGTTTAACAATGATCAAACAAAAGTAGGGATACATCACTTTTATCTATGAATAGAATTCATAACCATCAATTATAACCACTTTATTGACTGTGTTCACATCATATGTCTAATTGTGATTTACAAAATAACCACTGTAAACTACTACAGTTTACTTCACATAAATACACCTTAGTCCTGCAAAGTCTGAATTATAACTGTTTAACTTCAGCACACAATAAGCAGGTCAGTCATTTGCTTCCACAGATAACCCCCACAACCTATCAATTACAGCTATTTTGTTGATTGTGAATAACTCAGATGTGTGAATGTAGTTAAAAATATAATAAAGACTATGTTTGCTCCACACAAACACACCCCAGCCACAGTAAAGCATTCTAACTTAGTTGACATGAATACACATTAGTCCTCCAAAGACAAGAATAATGACTGTTTACCTTGAGCAAACAACTGCAGGGTAATTTGCATCCACAGACACCCATTACCCAGCAACTAAGGTTACTTTGTTGAGCTGGTACACCACAAATGTCTGATCATGGCAATAATAATAACAGTAATAACAGCCATGGCCATAGTAATGTATTTCAAATCTGTTTCATAAAAAGTAGCCACAGTAAAGAATTCCAAATTCTGACACACAAATGCACACTAGTTGTGAAATACCAAATTAAACTATATTTAAACCATTCAAATGACAAGATGATCAGCTACAAGCGTCATCCACAGACCAGACCTTACAGTTATAGACACTTGATTTACTGTGTACATCACATATGTCTGATTACAACAAAACTAGACATGGTTAGGTAGTTTAATTATATTGCACAAAAACAATGCAAACTTATTCTAACAAATCACATTAGTCATACAATGCCAGAACAATGAACAAAAGTACATTACTGTTTAGTGTAAGTGGGAAGAAAATGATACCATTTTGTCAGTTGAGATACCTACAATCTTTGCTTTATATGTACTTCAGTCAGTGACATGTCTATTCAAAAATAGGGACAAAAATGCAGAACTCTCCTTTCTAGCAGCCTTGATTCCAAACAAACTGAGGATATTAACTGGTAAACATTAACTGAGAAAATTTCAGAAAGATGTAGCTTGTTGGCTTTGGTACTAGAAACATTTAACTTTTTTTCCTCTAAAATCACTCAGATGTCAGTGCTCTGCTTTACCCAGTTGTGTAATTTACTGTGATCATATTCTACAAGCTTTCTATTCATACATAGTTTTATCATGTTAATTGAAACACTTTATTTTTTGGTCTGAATATCTACTATACATGTTGCCCTTTCTATGTAAATCTACCTTCTCTGAAGCATTTAATGCAAAGTGTCTTATAAAGACAAAACTCATAGTGGCTCCCTGCCTATGTACTTACACAGCCATAAGGAGTGCAGTCATTGTGATGGGACTCTGTCTTACAAAATTTTAATTCCGGCTGAATTGATATCTGTGCAGTGACTGAGACCTGCTCCAGAGAGCAGCCCTGCACTACCAGGCTATAACTCATACCACACTTTTCAGGCATGTAACCTGGACCGGAACACCCAACGCAGAGGTGTGTCCATATTCATTAGGGATATCCACACCTCCAGGCTAGTTGCTCAGAATAATGCATCCGAGGTTATCCAAGTGCAACTAACTCTGGGCAAAACTGAAATCCAAATTGTAGCTTGCTACAGATCCCCCACCATGCCCCAGGATTCCCACTCTTCTTTTCTTGATGTACTGGAAAATATTAGGGTTCAACCAAACACCCTAATAATGGGTGATTTCAACTATCCCACCATTAACTGGGAAAACTACTCGTGTACCAACTCCTTCACACAATGCTTTCTGGAATTCATAAACTCCAATGCCCTGGATCATCTTATTCACACCCCCACCAGGGACAACAATATCCTAGACCTAGTCATTAACAACATGAGTGACCGGTGTTCCACACCTGAAGTCAACTCCTCGTTGGTCCGATCAGACCATAAGCTAATCACTCTTGATATCCACATTCCGTCCCCACCCACCATTAAGGAAACCACGGTAAAATATTTCCCCAAAGCCAACGTCATGCTTCTTAAGACAGAAGTGGTGAACTTCATGACACCCATGCAGATGGACAATACAGTTATGACTGCTGAATCCTATACAAATGCACTCTATAAGCACTTACACGAGTGCATGGATCGTGCTATCCCAAACAGAACCAAGACACTATCCTCCAAAAAAAGGAAGCCAATCTGGTGGTCCCCTGTCATAAACAAACTGTACAACAGAAGGAAGAAATTGTTGCAAAAGAGTGTAAAATCCCATGAGTGGAGGAGCTCCATGGTCAGCCTCAGTAAGAAGCTGAGATCCCTTACAAGATCCTCCAAAGCTATCTACGAAAACAAAATCACCACTGATTCAAAGGACAACCACAAAGCATTCTATAGCTATGTCAAGAATCGCAATGGCAACACCCAGATCTGCTCTGAGTTACAGCACAATGGCACAAAAATTACAGAGACAACTAATATTGCCAACATCCTGCCAGATAGGTTCAGTGCTAACTTTACCCCCCTCACCCTCTAAAGGGCCCATATCTATACAGGAAGAATGCAGAGTCCCTGTAATCACAACTACGCAGGTAAAAGCTGCACTCGCTAAAGCCAAAAACACAGCATCCATGGGACCGGACAACATCCCAGGCTGCATTTTACACGAACTTCAGAATGAACTGGCTCCCCACCTAAGCACCATGTTCAATCATAGCCTCACATCAGACTTTGTGCCCACTGAATGGCATACAGCAGCAGTTATCCCACTCCACAAAGGGGGAGCCACCACTGATCCTGGGAACTATCGCCCTATTAGCCTGATGAGCCTGGTCTGCAAGGCCATGGAATGTATCATCATGGAACTCATAAACAAAGACATTGGTAACCTCCAAACACTGGATCCCACCCAGTTCGGGTTTCTGAAAGGCAGATCATGACTCCTGAACCTGATCGACTTCTTTGAGGCAGTTGCCAAAGCTGTAGATGAGGGTAAAGTGATTCACACAGCCTATCTTGACCTCGCCAAGGCTTTTGACAGACACCATCCCCCATTTTGGAATTATAGCTAAATTCACTAAACTAGGTATAAATCCCTAAGTCACAAGATGGGTTTCCAACTGGCTCACTGACAGAAACCACACTGTAAAAGTTGCACACTCAAAATCTGACCTCAAACCAGTGACAAGTGGAGTACCACAGGGTTCAGTCCTGGGACCTCTCCTGTTTGGTATCTACTTCTCTGAAGTACAGGCTAACATAGAAGGCCTCTGGCTAACAAAGTTTGTAGATGACTGAAAACTAGGAGCCATAGTTGAGTCCCCAAATGATGTGGAAATCCTACAGAAGGGCCTCACTGAGACAGATGCCTGGTGTCAGAGCCATGGCCTCAAGCTCAATGCCAAAAAGTGCATTGTCATCCCCTTTGGTAAAACTTTGTACCCATGAACTACTACTTAGACAGCAGTCTACTTAAAACCAAAAGTGTGATAAGATATCTTGGGACCCAGGTGGACAGTAGTCTGTCCTTTGATAGAGGAAGTCCTTCTACGTGGCACACCTCATCATAAAAGGGTTCCTAACCAGGAAAAAAGAGTTCATTGTTCCCCTCTAATCGACACTCGTTAGACCCATTATAGAGTACAACACCCCTTTTGGAATGTACCTCACAAGACATCTGCAGCAGCTGGAAAGGCCACAGAAGTACCTCACAAAGAGGATTACTGACCTCAAACAGATGCCCTACACTAACCGTCTCAAACAACTCCAGCTTTACTCCATACCATATCGCCTCCTCCGAGGTGATCTCTGCCTAACATATAAAGCTATGTCAAACCCAGAGCTGTTGGACATGCTACACCTAAAGAAATCCCAATCCCTCTGAGCTACAAGCTCTAGGTACCTAAACCTTGTCACCAGAATAAACAAGACATGCTGGCGGGATTGATTCCTATCCGAGAGACTTCCCATACTCTGGAACAGGCTACCCATCTATGTCAAGCAAAGTTCTTCATTAGCACTTTTCAAGAAAAATCTTGATGAGTAAATGGGAAATAGGAAATACACCCCAGGGATCACTTCTGTGTCTCTGCTCAACAGTGGCACAGGAAAATAACTTTCTTGGGTGGCATAAGCCAGGGAACCCTGTTAGCTAGGCTTATGTTAGACCTTGGGCAGATATCCTAGTACCTACCTATGAACCTATGAACCTAAATATGAGTGAGTCTTCCTTACTTGTGTTTCTGTGAGCTCTGCATCCTCACAAAATAAGAAAAACATTAACTCCAATGTTATGTATAGACATAAACTTAAAAAAAATCAGAATGGCCAAAAAGTGTTACTGATCGCTCTCTCTCTCTCCCTCTCTCTCTCTCTCATTTTTTGTAATTGTTAGGTTTCCCAACTTCTTCCAGTTAGCACCTCCTGTCCCATCCACATTCATGTCATCACAGAAACCATTGTGATGATATGATTTCAGGATGTGCTCCAGTGTGCAGGCAAGAAGCACCTGAAAATAACTAATTAATTTTTAACACCAAAATTATAGAGTATTCCTGTTGCAATGGCTACTTAGTATAGGGTTCTTAAATTAGAAATTCAGAAAATATATCTAGGCCTAAAAATGGTACATGCAGAAGAAAATGAAAACTAAACAGCTGATGACCATCTGGTATTATTGATCTGCTGTCACTTTGATTCTCTTCAGGGACACTCTGGCTGTGTGTCTGGTTACACTTCACTATGGTGCCATTTTTCAGTTTGTACCATATAGGAACTTGAGTCATCCTGTTTGCACAAAACACTGGCTGTCTCCCACCTTCTGTGCCCTTAACCTTTAGATGCACTAATTGGAATGACTGAAGGACAAGTAGAGTTTGGGAGGAATATCACCTGTCATCAACATGCTTATCAGTCTTTTGTTCTCTGATCATTTTTCATACAGAATTTTTTGGGGCTCAAGTCTGGATTCCAGCATAGGTATGTTAGTCCTAATTTACCTTCAAGGAATAGCTGTGAAGGACATACTACAGTAGGATTGTGGAGTAGCATGGTAAGACATGAATGATCTTGAGGATCAGGTTGTCTAAGGATCTTTTTAGTAGTTTGGATCACTGTCAGCAACTCCGTTAGACTGAGGATAGTGAGAACTCAATGTAGCATAGATAAATCTGTAGTGCTCAGCAGATTACTGTAACTTTGTAAATACAAACTATCTGCATTTTGTAAACATCATTTTGAATCTTACAGCAATTTGTTTGCTAGTCATAGTTGGTGCATATGCTATCTCTGCCTCCCAAAAGTGATAGAAAACTGCTGCAAGGTAGCTCTTTCCTTTGAATGTATACAAGTCAGCAGCTATTTTATGCGAAGGATTCTCTGTTAAAGGAGATGATAGCATAGCTGGATCGTAGTTAAATGGGGCCATAGATCACAATGGTCATTTCTCCCATTATTATTTTTCACTTCATGTATGATTGTTGAGCTAAAAGTTTAAGATTGGCTATGTTCTCCTTCCTTTTAAGCTGACATTACTGGCATGGAGAAGGAGGCTACTTTCTGGGTTAAGGCAAAATGTGTGTCAAAACAGAGGGCATTTACGATAACACTGTTGAATGATCAGTGATATATGGCATGCCAGAGGGACAGAGGAGACAGTGTATATGTCTGTGATTCCTGGCTTTCATTTTTTTATTTGCAGACAAGCAATGCATGTACAGAAAGTGGCAATCTGTCTTGCTTGGGGAGGCAGGTTTTGTGTTTTATGTGGAAGCAACTGTCCACAATACTTATCTTTTTGGGAAAAAAGAGAGTGAGTGTATGCGTGTGTGTGTATGTGTGTCTGTGTGCTGCTTAGTGCTGCTCTTTTACTCTATACTTTATGACTCTGGCTTGGCTCTTAATGGGCTCTAAGAGCCAAGCCACAATACTGACTTGGCTCTGTTTGGCTCATTCTCAAAAATCTCTGGCTTGCCCACCTCTAATGGCTACTTCTTTCCCAAGCTTAATTTTAGAAATGATAGCAAAATGTTCCTCTGTTATTGCATTTCTCCTGACTTCTGCCATGTGCAACATCTCTCTAAATCATGTAAATAGTTACAACTCATGCATTCGGCAAACTTGCATTCACTGTTCCTTATGCACATGCTTTATGTGGCTGGTATCATGTCTTTTACTGAATTTACAACTGACTTTCATTTCATCTCACACACTTCACTTGCTGTATTTATAAGAAGCATTTTTCACTTTACCAGCTTAGCTTCTCTAGAAATCCGAATTGCTTTTCCAAAGTGAAACTTAGTATTCTTTTTGTATATATTGTAAACTCTGTACTTACGTATTATCGCAACCACATTCAGAACAGGGCAAACGGCTTATTTCCAAGATGTTTAGTTTTCTCTCTCTGTAATGATGTTTTAGTGTTGAAACGACATTTTATTTGAAGAATGCTTCATGCTTCCTTCAGTTTTGCTGTCTTCATAGTGTTTACATAATTAACCACATTACTAAAATGTAAATAGACTGAAATTTATCTTTCAGTTTCTACTGATTAATGTACAGGTACAAATTTTTCTTGCGCATCCACAATAAACACTATAAAGACAGCAAAACTGAAGGAAGCATGAAGCATCCTTCAAATAAAATGTAATTTCAACAGTAAAACATCATTAGACAGAGAGAAAACTAAACGGGATGGTTTGACATCAGCCAAGGATCAGGACTGTCTGATGTTGTTCTTAACATCACAGGGTGAAGCACAGACCAGTAACCTTGCAATTACTTTGACGGCAGAAACATTATCTGACAGGCCTGAAAGGTCACTGCCTTACCTCTCAACTGTCTAGATTTTTGCAGAATGTCCAGATTTATGCCTCATATTTTTGGCCCGTTTCTCTGAAAAGTTGTGTTTTTTTCTGGCAAATCACTGTGGAAAGTTGTCACTAAATAGTGATCTACATTTGTGTTTCAGACTTCATTTCCTCCAGAAAATGCATGAGGACACAAGCCCTGTTATTCTAGAAAACTTCTAAGTGCAATATTTAAAACCTGTCCCTATTTTGGCCCCTTTATTCACTAGATATCTCAGCAGGAGTATGGCTTGGAAATGAGCCGTTTGCCCTGTTCGGAATGTGGTTGCGATAATACGTAAGTACCGTAAACTCTGTATATATCTGATGCAGTTACCCCATAATATCACTTGCTTACCCATAAGCAACTCTGTTTTTATAGCATTTTTTTTCCTTTGTAATGGGTAAATTACTACTGTAACCTTTTACAGTGTACTTTTAAGACAATTTCTGTAACTTTTCTTCCTGGGCCTCCACTGAAAAGAGGTCTTTCGTGGGCCAAACATACTTCTTCAGTAAGAAATTCAAATAAATAAATAATACTTCTAGCTGTGACTTTTTTTTTTTTTTTTTTATGTTTTGTCAAATCCAGGCTCTACTTTAGACTGAATACATTTAAAAAGCATGCTCTTTCACAAATAATATTTCTTTTTGGCACAAAACGTTCATTGAGCTTACTTATTACTGACTCATATATAATACTGTGACCCTCAGAAAACAACAGTGAACTATAAATTGCTTCCACTTCTTTGCCAAAAACACATGTAATGTTTTTATCTAGATTTTTCACTTTATCCAGTTTTGCTGTAATTCAAGAGAAATCTTGAAGAGTGAATGGGTAACAGAAAGTTCACTCCAGGGATCACTCCAGTTGCCCTACTGGATAGGGGCACTGTGAACTAACATCGGGTGGCACGGTGTCTGGGCAATTTTTTGGGCTAGGCTTGTAAGGGCTCCAGGGCCATTAGCCTAGTACACACCTATGAACCTATAAATTCAAACATGTATGATTCTCTGCATCCTTGATGGTGAGGCAAATGGCTTTACAAAGCTGAATGTTTTTGGCGGGTAAAGTTAGTCATTGTTAGTAAAAAAAGTCAGGAATTTTAGGCTAAAAGGCTGATAAAATAACTTCATTGAGAGGTATGTTTTCAGTTAAAAGGGCTTACTCTAAACTCAGTGGCATTTAATCAATGATTTGGCATGTTTTTCTGATATGAATGTAATCTTTTTGGTAATTTTATAAGAAAAACCTCCCCATTCTGATGCTTCATTGCAGTATGCACCACTGGTTATCCAGACATCTTTCTCAGTGATGTTAAGAAGTCCATGTGAAACTGCAACTTTAATAACCTACAAAATGACAGCATAGTAGAAGAGCAGTTACAGCTTCATGTCACATCTCTATGTGTCCAACTAATGGATCAAACTCAATGCCTTATGGGATCAGCCAGTTCTTAAAGACAAAGAGCTATATTACATATCCACCATAATGTACATATATGATAAAAGCTGTGCACACTTGTAATCATAGGTTCATAGGTTCATAGGTTCATACTAGGCTATCTGCCCTGGGGAATTTATAAGCCTAGCCCGATTGTGTTTGGCTTATGCCACCCCTTCATTTGAGTATACTGTGCCCTTTTTAAAGTTTAGTTTACTGTGCCTCTGTCTAATAGTGACACAGAAGTAATCCCCGGGACAAACCTATGATCCCCCATCCACTCATCAAGATTCTTCTTGAAGAGAGTCAGTGAGGTGCTCTGTCTAACATGAATTGGAATTCTATTCCAGAGCGAAGGGAGCCTCTGGGTTACGAATCTGTCCCTTCAGCATGTTCTATTTATTTCTGTGCTGAGGTTCAAGTCCCTCGAGCGCATGGCTCTAAGGGATTTAGATTTACTGAGGTGGAGCATGTCCATTAATTCTGGGTTGGACATAGCTTTATATGTCAGGCATAGATCAACTCGAAGTAGGCGGTATGCAACTGAGTAGAGCTGGAGTTTTTTTAACCGAGCAGCATATGGCATCTGTTTGAGTCCCTTGATCCTCCTGGTGAGGTACTTTTGGGGTCTTTCTAATTGCTGCAGGTGTCAGGTAAGGTACATCCCAAAGGAGGCATTGTATTCTATGATGGGTCTGATGAGGGATGAATAAAGGGGCACGATTACCTCTCTTGATCTAGATGTGAATCCTTTCATGATGAGGTGGGCTATGTAGAAGGTCTTTCTAACCACTTTGGCAATGTGGTTGTCAAAGGAGAGATTGCTATCAACTTGGGTCCCCAAATCCCTAATTACTTTCTCTGTACTTAATGGGATACCACCTATGTGGTAATTTGTGGGCACATTGTTTTTGCCAAAGGGTATGACTATACACTTTTGGCATTTAGCTTTAGACCATGGCTCTGGCACCAGTTATCCGTCTCTGTAGACCTTTTGAAGGATGTTTGTGTCAGCTGGAGAGTCGATTATGGTGCCCAGTTTGCAGTCATCTGCGAACTTGGTGAGCCATGGTCCTCCCACATTGGCCTGTACCTCAGAAAAGTAAATACCGAACAAGAGAGGTCCCAGGACAGAACCTTGTGGGATGCCACTTGTGACCGGTTTCGAGTCTGACATGGCTCCAGCAACTCTGACTCTGTGGGTTCTGTCTTTGAGCCAGTTTGCGACCCATCTTGTGACATAGGGGTTTATATTTAGGCTGGATAGCTTATCTATGATGCCCAAGTGGGGTATTGTGTCAAATGCCTTTGTGAGGTCCAGATAGGCTGTGTGGACTACCTTCCCTTCATCTATGGCCTTGGTGACTGTTTCAAAGAAGTCGACCAGGTTCAAAAGGCAGGATCTGCCCTTGACAAAGCCAAATTGGGTAGGATCTAGTGTCTGTAGGTCCCCAATGTCTTTGTTTATGAGTTTCATGATGATCCTCTCCATAGCCTTGCAGACTAGGCTAGTCAGACTTATGGGGCGATAGTTTCCAGGGTCTGCAGAAGCGCCACCTTTGTGGAGTGGGACCACTGTTGCTGTACGCCATTCTTTGGGCACATATCCTGTAGTGAGGCTGAGATTGTACAGCAGTTTTACTTGAGGGATTAGTTCTTCTTGGAGTTCATGTAGGATGCAACCCGGGACGCCATCTGGTCCCATGGAAGCAGTGTTTTTTGCTTTGGAGAGGGTGGCCTTCACCTGAGCATCAGAGAGATGTTTGGGAGGCTGCACTCTGCCGGGATAGATACTTGCTCTTTGGGGGGGGAGGGGGTGGAGAAGTTTGCACTGAACCTGTCTGCCAGGATATTGGCGATGTCTGTGGGTTCAGTGTATTTTTTGTCGCTTAGAATCAACTCAGAACAAGTCTGGGAGTTGCATCCCAGGTTTCTAACATAACTGAAAAAAGCCTTATGATTGTCTTTAGTGTCCTGTGCAATTTTTCTCTCGAAGCTGGCCTTGGAGGATTTTATGAGGGATCATAATTTTTTGCTAGTACTAATCAGAGATGCCTTCCCTTTTAGGGATTTTGCTCTATCATGTAGTAGCTTCCTCCTTCTGTTGTGCAGTTTATTTATGGCTGGGATCCACCAGACTGGACCCCTGCCTTTGGATGATTGGGTCTTGATTTTGTTTGGGATAGCATGATCCATGCATTCCTGGAGATGTCCGTAGAATGCGTTTATATAGGATTCTGCAGTTTGGGCCGTGGTTTCCACTGGCCCTGGGGCCTTGAAGGATTCCACTTCGGTTTTGAAAAGTGTGAAGTTCGCTTTTGAGAAGTTTTTCACTGTGGTTTTCTGGGCTGGGGGTGGGGTCAGGATGTGGATATCCAGTGAAATTAATTTATGGTCTGATCTTACCAATGAGGGATATACTTCTGGTATGGAGCATAGAGTCCCCATGTTGGTAATGATCAGGTCTAGTACATTGTCCCCTCTTGTGGGGGTGGTGACTAGTTGTTCCATAGCATTTGAGTTTATAAATTCCAGGAACCTTTGGGCTAAGGTGCTGAGGCTTGAGTAATGCTCCCAGTCTATGTTTGGGTAGTTGAAGATCTTCATCTTCTCCAATGTTTTCAGGAAAGCCGAATGGGATTCCTGACTTTGAGAGGGTGGTCTGTAGGATGCTATAAACTGAAAAGCAGTCTTGCCCACTGTTAGTTGCACATGGATGGTCTCCGATACTTCGTGCAATGCCACTAACCTGGATGTGTGGATATCCTTGATAAATATGGAAACTTCCCCTCCTTTTCTGGTTCGGTCCAGGTTTGGGGGCCAAAAAGCATGATATGAGGTATAACCTGGAAGTGCTGGGGTGCTCTCTGGAGCCTTGAACCAGGTTTCTGTCACTGCACAGATATCGATGTTCTCCATACTGAGGAGAGCTTCGAGTGCATGCATCTTGAGGTTAAGACTTCTGGTGTTTAGCAGCATTACCCTTAGTTTCTTGTTCCTTCCCAGTAATCTACATCCCAGTAATCTACAAAGGCAACCTTATAGCTAACTACTTTGTAAGTAATTCTTTGTTCAGTTCACATGCTAAAGGCAGAGATTTTATGTAACAGTTTAATAATATTAGACACAGAAAGTGCAGATCGTTGTTTGGGGTAAAATTTAATGGAATGTAATACAACAAAATGGAATTTTTTACCTTATTACCTGTTAATTTAGTTAAAGTTGTAAAATTCCAGGTTTGTTATTATCTCAGTTTTTTTCCTGAGAAATACTTACTGAATATATAATAGCCTGAAAGGAAAATAGAATATAGGTAAGGACTAGGCTATCTGCCAGATGGCATCTATAAGCCTAGCCAGAATGTGTTGGCTTTCTCCACCCGCTTAGATGAGTTCCCTGTGCCTCTGTCCAGCAAAGCCATTAGTTCCCTGTGTATGTATATGTATTGGAAAGTCTGACTGAATGTTAATAACACACATGAATTAAGGTTTTTCAGTGGGTAAGATCCCTGTCTGTACTATCTTGTGATGGTTGCATCTTCATACCACATTATGTACTACATATTTATTATTTCTGTGAGACTGTGACATCTTAGAGTTGAAGTAAAAAAAAAATAGAAGATGAAGTTACGGAATACTTGCAAAGTGAAGGATTTAGTGCAGTAAGTCTAACACAGGTTACATCACAGAATGATGAAACAATGAGTTCCCAAAGTAAGGAAAAACAGGAGGAGCAGGAGACATCTAAAGAAGAAATATGGACATGGGAAAGAAAACAAGATTTAATATGGCACAATATTTATGCAAGGGAAAAAGCAAAACTAATCAATACAAAAAGAACAGCACCAAAGATAATTGAAGAGAAATACAGACAAAGACATCTGGACTTGGAAAATTTTACAACACAAAAAATAAGAAACAAAGAGGAAAAGTAAAAAAGAGGATTAGTAATGGAGAAGTTAAAGAAATAGAAACTGAGGTTATGCATTACTTGCAAAGTGAAATATTTAGTGTAGAAAATCTGAGATAACATCACAACAGGATAGAGTAATGGATCCCCACATTAAGGAGAAACCAATGGAGCAGGAAACATCTGATCAGTTGCCATATGAAGATACCTTGGAGCCTTTCATAGGAAACCAGTATAAATGTTCAGTTAAATTTGCACAGCAAGAGAAGGAACAGGGAACTGTGGCAACTCTGACACAGTCAAGGTTGTGGAATGATAGGCCAGTGAGCTCCCATATGAAACAGCAACAAACGACACAGGTTGAAACTGAAGAGAATGTGGCACAGGAAGATGCTCTGGAACTTTCTATAGAATGCCTGCAGGAAATGGAGAATAAAAAATGTGCCCTCACGTTAGAAGAAAATGATCTAATAGAAAAGCTGCTTGATTTAATAGAAATGGACAGACATATTAAGATCAATGAAAGAAAAAGCCTGCAAAAAGTCAATAAGATCCAAAAATGTAGAAGTTTGATAAAACAAATGAACACAGTAATTTGGACTGTCTTTAGAGATTCATGTGATATAACTAAAGTAAATAGGATATATTACTGTGCAGCTGAATTAATAATAGAGTTTTACCACACAAACACTAGGTAGTAAGGGAAGGAAAGGGGAGAAATTGAATGCTATCATGATAGGAAGAAATAGAGAAAACTATAACGCAATTAAGACAAGAAGTGTTACTGTTAGAAGAGCATAGAAGAGGGAATAGATCAACAAAAATACTCATAAAGATAGACGCGATAAAAGCAATGTGAAGTATCAAAACAGATCAGTATCTATCGTGCACTATCACAAATAATAAACTAAAAATATCAACACAAGTAGAAACACTTAGAAGATATGCAAATAAATATAAAGGAAAAGAACAAAATAAGCGATTTATTGATGCCCCAAAAAAGTTTTATAGAAAGCTGTGAAACAAGGCAAAAGGAAGGTCCTGTGGAACATAACAAAGATGCTAAATGGACAGAAGAAATAAAAGAAAGAATAAGAAGTTCAAATGTACAGGATATGAAATGAAATGAAGTAATGGCCAGACAGATTGAAAGCTCTCTGAAAAGCTTCTAACTGGAAAACACCCGGCCCAGAATCAGTAACTAACTTTTGACCAAAAGTGTTATTATCTTTTCATGAAGACTTAACCATGAATAAGAACTATTTATATGCGCATGCGAAACAAACACCAGCCTGGTTAACAACAGGAAAAACAATACTCCTACTTAAGAGTGAAATTTCAAACTATCCTAAAAACTACAGACCAATAACTTGCCTTCCAACGATGTATAAACTATACGCTGGAACTGGTGCCGATAGAGTTTATAGTCATTTAGAAGAAAACTCAATCATGGCAATAGAACAAAAGGGTAATAAAAGAAAGTCATATGGAACAAAGGATCATTTGCTGTTAAAGTCATGATGAAGAACTGTAAAAAGGGGAAGAAGGAAAGTATACCATGGATAGACTATAAAAAAGCATTTGACAGTATCCCACATTCATAGATAAGAGAGTGATTAAAATGTATAAGATATACCCTACACTGATCGATTATATTACAGTGACCATGAAACAGTGTCAAGCCACTTTGCAGTTAAGCCATGATGAAAGACAAATTATTATTCCAGGGATAAAAATTCAAAGGGGAACATTCCAAGGTGACTCTTTGTCACCTCTGTTCTTTTGTCTTGCGCTTAATCCCTTAAGCTTTCTACTTAACAGATTAGGTCATGGCTTCAATTTGGCTCCCAGAAAACAATAAAATGTAAAGACTTATCTTCTTTGTGCAGATGATTTAAAACTGTGTATTTCATCAGATGAGGAACTGAAAGCATAACTGCAAGTGGTCAAAACGTTTTCAGGTGGTATACGAATGTCATTTGGTCTTGATAAATGTGCAAAAGCAACCTTTAAAGCAGGAAAATTGCAGCACCAAGAAAACATCAGTTTTGGACAAGAATGTGACATAGAACTTGAGCAAGAGGGAGTATATACATATTTGGGAATTGTTGGAGGATCAGGAATAAAACATGAACAAATGTGAGTAAAACTTAATAAGGAATGTTTTAGAAGACTAAAATTAATACTGAAAACAGTGTTAACATCTAGGAACAAAGTCCAAGCTATAAACCAATTTGCTGTTCCTGTCCTAATTTACCTTTTTAGAGTGACTGGTCCCAAAAGGTGTTGGATAGGTTGGACAGGAAAACAAGAAGGATTCTTCATGCTCATCAAATGATTTATAAAAATCAGTGCATACTAAGATTATATATTGCTCATTCTGAAGGAGGTATGGGCCTCATCAAAATTGATTACATGTATAGATCTGCAATCGTGGGGATGCATACATATCTGCTGACTTCACAAAACCCAAATATAGTGAAAGTTTTGAAACATCAGGAGAATAAGTCTAAGATGACTACCCTGCTACATTTAGCAGAAGCATATTTGCCTCAAGTGGGAATGGAAACCAACCAAAAGTAGATAAAAGTCAGGTAGCAACTGAATATGCCAAAAAACAAAAGAAAGAATATAAGTTGAAGGATCAGATGAGAAGGCAAGGAATTTGGAAAATGTATAAATATAGCTGCAAGTATAGAAAAATCTTGGAACAACTTCATGTTGATCAGGATCAAACACAGGGATGGTTAAGGAGAGGTGAATTTAAACCAAAAGAAAAAAAAGGTTAATATTGGCAGCCCAATACAGTGGACTACATACATGCTGGTTTACAAAGTCCATTGAACCTGTGGGAAGAACAGACAAATGTAGGTTTTGTGAACAGAATTGGAAACAATCGTGCATCTTGTTGCTGGTTATGATATACTAATGGCAGAAGAACTGTATACTGAAAGGAATAATAGGATCTATATTATAACAATGAATGGTCGAACATTGTTATATCGAATTCTAAAGTTCGAATTCACAAGACATTCAACAACCAGAACAGCGATTGTTTTTCCCCAGGGAAAAAAATCGCTGTTCCCAAAAAAAGAAAGGAAAAGAAAAAAGATATTAAAACATTACATAAACACCCCCCCACATCCCCCTACTAAAATATACCAACTCCGAGATCGCACTCCACTGCCGAAAATGCCAAAGTGACGAAGCGACCAAGCGACTTCTTTCCCAGGGAAAGAATTTGCTTATATGCCGCTTTGTCATTTTTCCTTTTCAACATTTCAAGTTCAACCAAGACACATTCGACAAAATTCGTCTTCGGTTATCTGATAGGAACCCAAATAATAATGTAGCAAGACTGTTGCACTGGGGATTGTGCAAACATTATAATATTGAAGTAACTGGAAAACATGAACAACAAAGCATCATAGAAAATGATGAAATTTATATCACATGGGATCATCCATTACCAAGAGTTCAAATAACAGATGTGAGAAAACCAGATATAGTAGTCCATGAAAAGAAGACAAAAGTAGCATTGAAATTGCTACATCCAGTGACTACAGTGTCTTACATATAGAGAGACACAAAGTCATAAAATATCAGCATTTTTAGGCAGAAACAAGGGCAATGTGGAAGAAAGATACCCAGACAGTTCCAGTAGTAGTAGGAGCAACAGGTCTTATAAAAAAAAATTGCAATCATGCATAGATATGGTACTGATACATGTAACTCCATATGGATTGCAGAAGGAGTCATTACTGGGCACATTGCAGGTGCTGCAAAGAGTACTTTTGGCTAATATTAAAGATTGAAACAATACTAATTTCATTTCTTAAAAATGCACTCAAACTTGCATTCCTTGAAAATGCACCCATGCAGTTTTGAAGATTTTTTTTCCCATTAAGCAGTGAAACAAAATACAATGATTAAATGAGTAATGCAGTAGTTGCTGTAGAGGATTAAGGCTCGTCTCCTATAGCCAAATTACAAGGTTTGAGTCTGATTAAGATTAACTAAACTGTCATTCCGAACTAGGGCATTGTACACTCACACACCTCCTGATATTATGAGTATCTGCTGAGAAGGAATGCTCACCTCCCAGTTTATTGTAGTTGTGAAGTTCCAATGATAGAAGAAGAGAATTGAAAGTAGTTCTAACACCTGCAGAGAAGGTAGTGCCAATGCCTGCCAAGTAAGAACGCTTGTCACTTTTTCTCTCCTGAACTATAGTTCCCAAGGACGGAAGAAGTAAAAGTAGTTTTAATGTGCATTTGTGAAAGGAAGTTCCAACATTTAAATCCTGTGTGTTGCTGCATAGCCCTAAAAGGAAATCTTGTGTGTTGCGATGCATGCACAGACCACAAACGCAGAGTACATAAAGAAGAAATGTACTGTTCTGTAAATTTTTTTAAATTATTTAATTAAAAATGCCTAGGTCGCCTAGCACTGGATCCAGCTCTGCTTGTGACACTTCCAAGGTAAACCAAGATAGTTGGATCTGCAGCATCAAATTCTCCTGCAGTCTATCTTGTCTTTCCCTCTTTGAGGCTGTAGAAAACTTTTGAACTTTTGAATAGAGCTTTTGGCTACTTTTGTAATGGTCTATAGACTGATTGCCTTGTGCTTACACATGAACCTATAATTTAATGTGCAGTGCTACAGGCTTATATATTTAAGACACTTGTGCATTCTAGGTAACCAGTTTAATATATTGGTGCTCATTCTTTCTGTTTTGATTAGGAAGGAAACACATTGTAATATATATAATATAACATAATATAATATAATATAATATAATATGATATGATACAATACAATATAATATAATATGATATGATGTAATATAATATATTAATACAGATATAGAAGTTGAATAATTTAACAAGCAAAGTTTTTTGGTGAAGATGAGAGGAAATTAGAGGACATGGAAAATCCCACAGAGACACAATCGGGGAAGATAAAAACTCCAAAGAATGTTAATGGAGTCCAGTAGAGAAGCTCAGACATTATGACTGTGAGGTTTAGCAGTTAGTAAGCCACCATGCCTCTTGAGTTCAAGAATTCTTTCATGCTCAGATATCTGAAATGCCGTCTACAACTGATTCATGTACAGCACAACTTTTCTATAACACTAACACTCACATCACTTATCCACTTCTCAAATTTGAGATTTCCTCCATCCTCTAGAACTACAATCTGCAACCTGGACTCAGCAAATGGTGTAAAAATTGAATTTATGTATGTAAATTGATAGCTAGATTATCAAAAGTCAGGGCATTGAATTCACAATAGGAAAATCTTGAACAGTCAAAGCTGGCAGTCTATCTACACACAGAGGTGAAGCTGCATAGAAATGTCAAAAATCATTTAGAATTAATTTAGAATTCTTTCACTGCCCAATCAATAACACATGGAAAAAGAGAAACTTTTTCTTGTAGGGACCTATGCCTAAATACATCTGCCCACGAAGGAGACTTTGCTGATCTCCCTACCTTATACATGCCAACTTAACTGCTGTAGTAGTATAAATCATCATCGTCTTCTTTCGGCTGTTCCTGTTAGGGGTCGCCACAGCAGATCACCTGTTTCCATTTCTTCCTGTCCTCTGCATCTTGCTCTGTCACACCAACCACCTGCATGTCCTCTCTCACTACATCCATAAACCTTATCTTAGGCCTTCCTCTTTTCCTGTTACCTGGTAGCTTCATTCTTAGCATCTTTTTCCCAATATACTCAGCATCCCTCCTCAGCACATGTCCAAACCAACGTAATCGTGCCTCTCTGGCTTTGTCTCCAAACCTTCCAACCTGGGCTGACCTTCTAATATACTTATTCCTAATCCTGTCCACCCTCGTCACACCCAGTGCAAATCTTAACATCTTTAATTCTGCCACATCCAGCTCAAACTCCTGCCTTTTTGTCAATGCCACTGTCTCCAACCCATATAACATAGCTGGTCTCACTACCCTCTTGTGGACCTTCCCTTTCACTCTTACAGGTACTCGTCTGTCACAAATCACTTCTGACACTCTTCTCCATCCACTCCATCCTGCCTGTACTCTCTTCTTCACCTCTCTTCCACACTCACCGTTACTCTGAACTATTGACTCCAAGTATTTAAACTCATCCACCTTCGCCACCTCTACTCCTTGCATCCTCACCATTCCTCTATCCTTCCTCTCATTCACACACATATATTCTGTCTTAGTCCTGCTGACCTTCATTCCTCTTCTCTCTAGAGCATCTTGAGTTCTACTATACTGTTGCCCTTATAAGGATTTACTTTTGGGGAATTACAAAGCAATTTGAGTCTAACAGTGATGGCACCCAGGGTCTCCTCCACCTGTTCCCTACTCTCACTACAGATCACAATGTCATCTGCAAACATCATAGTCCACAGGGACTCCTGTCTGATCTCGTCTGTCAACCTGTCCATCACCATTGCAAATAAGAAAAGACTCAGAGCTGATCCTTGATGTAACCCCACTTCCACCTTAAATGCATCCGTCACTCCCACCGCAGACCTCACCGCTGTCACACTACTCTCGTACATAGCCTGTACCACTCTTACATACTTTTCTGACACTCCTGACTTCCTCATACAATACCACAACTCCTCTCTAGGTACCCTGTCATATGCTTTCTCTAAGTCTACAAAAACACAATGCAACTCCTTCTGACATTCTCTGTACTTCTCCATCAACACTCTCAGAGCAAAGATCGCATCTGTAGTGCTCTTTCCTGACATGAAACCATACTGCTGATCACTAATCATCACGTCCCTTCTGTTGTAGTAGTATAAATGAAATGTGTAATTCTTAAAATACCATGTTCAAATCCACTCTAATACTAGACAGTTGCATTTTGTGGAGTTTTGAATATTTTAGTTTGATGTTTACCCATTTCATTTCCCAGCATTTGAGTTTATTGCATAGTCTTGTAAAAATTTATCTGGGTGCCATCACTGTTAGACTCAAATTGCTTTGTAATTCCCCAAAAGTAAATCCTTATAAGGGCAACAGTATAGTAGAACTCAACATCCAACATTATCAGAAAATCTGGCTTATGAATGTGTTTAACTTGGGACATGAACATAAAATGTATAAATATCCATTTATCTTTTTCAGAACACCAGTGGCAGTTTTTCTTAATATCCACGCATTTTTTATCTTGTTTGTTCTCTACTACCACAGGACTATGTTTTGTTAAGTAAGAAGTCAATGTACCTTTAATAAATAGTTTTGGCCCTCACTAGCCAGATTTGCCATCTTTCATGTGATATTTAAACTACCATTTTTTCAGACTCCTCATTCTTCCTCTTCATTTCCTCTTCCATTTGTGAGTGTCTGTTTTACCAATAGTCTATATTCTGTTTTTTTTTTGTTTTTGTTTTTTGTGACCCGGGTTACAGGTACCTCTGCAGTCATATTTATTTATATTCTGTTCCCCCTGCTGTTGCTGTGGGACTGAAGACAGCACTGTTCTGGAAATATTATGTCTCCCAACCCTCAAATTTTATGATGCCTTTCTTTTCCCACTCCTTCCACGCTATTTCCATGTTCCATTTTTTTTTACAATTGCATTCATCATACAAAACCTGTATATTTCATAGAGAATAGCTATAGTGTCTGTGTTTCCTGTACTTTTTTGTCCCTTCACATCTCAATTCCTATTGCTGTCAGTGAAGTTAAAGCTCTTTCACTATTGTCTACCTACATCTGTCTTCCCTTGAAAAGGCATCAAATAAAGCTCAACCCCTAATATCACTTGCTTATATGCCTTCGATAATGGTAGTTTTAGTCCTCTTTTTTTCTGCTAGCCTATAAAATTTCTTTATTGCAGACCTGGGGTGTTTACTTTTTTAGAAACCAAAAAATAAAGCAATAATCTCAAGTAGTACTAACCCTCTTAAATGAAAATTCACACACTGCTGAGTGCACAAAACATCCTTAATAATAGCATCCCCATGATCATCTTCAAGCCAGACACATTGGCATATATTAACAATTTTAACATTCTCTAGTGGATTCTGGCTATTACTGACTGCTGAACCAGAAGAGTTACAGACCTGCTTTAAAAGTCTGGTTATTTGGATGAGACAAATTTTTATAAGCGCTAAGACCTGTTAACTCTCTACTTAAGTCATAGATGAACTGCCATGTACTTTTCAACTCCTCCATTGAATGGAGATGGACTTGCCTTTATTAGGATAATCCTAAAGTCGGCAATCTCTACAATTTAATTTATTTTCCATGCAATGCATCCCAAGGGCTTTATAGGCACATTGCTGTCAATATGATATTATCATATCGGCCACTGCATGGTCTTCTTCTCCTTCTTCTTCCTCCTCCTCTGTTCTCTTCTCTTCTGCTCTCTTCTCTTTTCATTTCATGCTGATCCTCAGGATTATATTTTGATTGATAAACCTGCCTGCTTTTTTGTCAAGTATAATACCAATAAAATATCACTGGTTTGAAGTGACGCTCCTTTTATCTCTTTCCAGCAGGAAATGTGGGGAAATGTTCCATTCAGACTTGAATAACTGTGTAAACTTTTACTAGCCTATACAAATGTAGTTCTAGATAACTCAGTAACATCAAACATGCATTCCAAATCATAGTAAATAAAATGTCCTGAATAAATGTATTTTCTTGTCACATAATATCCTTAATGTCAAACAGTATGTGTACACTGTTTGAGTCCTTTTTCTTAGCTAAATATATATATATATATATATATATATATATATATATATATATATATATATATATATATATATATATATATATATATATATATATATATATATATATATATATATATATAGGTATAGTAATGAAGACATCATGCAAGCCAGCAGAAGCAGGAAAAGAAACATATCTATTTGTACATGTGAAATGGGCAATTAATTGCACATTCTTTGCAATCTTGCCTAGTCTTTGATATGAATAAAATATGAATTTAGATCAGTGTGAAGCACCTTTCAATTTCTTAATGTGATCTGGTACCAGTATATAAGAACAGGTAAGCTGTCTGCCATTTCATGCCCTTCTGCCCAAGAAATGGCTCCTGTACTTCATTTTTCTTCAACCTCTTCAGATGACCCCCCCCCCAAGTTAGAATATAGGAAATCTTAACGCCTCTGGTCCACTTCTTCAATATCCCAGAACCAGACTTCCTTGCACTAACCATGCCTTCTCCATCCTATGCCCCAACTTTGTAAATACTTCACTACTAATCTTGAAGACCTTACCTCATACCCGTGATTCCATGCTCAGATTAAAGATCATCTCAAGTCAGAGTCAGTTTGCAAGTGCTTTCCCATTGGACACATCACCTAGTGCCCCAATGTCTTTTTCACAAGTCCTGTCCCTTTGTCTTCTTCATATTATTTCCCCTACAATAATATCTGACATCTCTTCCACATTGTATATATTGTATATAGTTAATTTCTGTATGCCCTTACTTACTGTTGCTATCTTTTTCACTATGTGCTCTGTACCTTAACTATTTAACTCTCTTCTTCTCGAACCATCCCTTTCAACTGTCCCCTGTACTGTCTATGTTATTATTATCATTATTATTATTATTATTATTATTACTATTACTATTACTTATTCATAGCTATCTTCAAACAACATTTTGTTTGTATTCTTAATACTTTTGTTACCTTGCTTGTTTACAGTCATTTATATTTCTCTGGGTTGGGACTTAAATAGGTGTATATGGATCAGTGCTCTACCCCAGTTACTAAACTGAATGGATGAATGAATGAATGAATGAATGAATGAATAAATACATTTTTGAGGCTTTAAAACTTTTCTCTGGCATAACATCTAGACAGAAAATGTTACCTTGTTTTATGCTTTTTTATTTTGAAGAATCTTTAGCACCTGTACACAGTGATCCCTAGGTCTTCTAATCACCCCTATGACAACTTTGTTAAAACTGCATCTTGCAGGAAATCATGCAAACCTTTTCTCTCCTTTTTCACTTTTTGAACAATGTAATGTTTATAGAATAAGTAACGATAGCTGCACTGCCCATTTTACTGTGAATCTGTTATGCCCCTCCCCCAATAAATCTTAATTTAACCCTCATTCTTCTGCGTTTGTAATCTATGGGCTAACAAAACTACTTCTCTCTTACTTTGTTTGTGCTTCACTGTTATCGTATCATAACCAAATTATAGAAACAGAAGTGCTCTTTCAATTTTGTCTCATTTGAGTAGCACAGGTCCCTTTCTTTACTGTTTATTTTTAAGCTATAACTGCATCTTGGCTTCCATACGCTGTGCCATCCTCTTAGCTCCAAATTCCAACCTCTGTTCTTCTTGATATGTTTACTTAACTGAATTTCCTCTGGGGAGGTTTCATTTGTACCTCCTTTTCTGAAGAGTACACACTTTCAGCTTGGCAAATTTGCATACCACTTATGCTCTATATGCCAACCTAGACTTCTCTGGCTTCTCTAGCTGGTAACAAACCCACACTCCACATATCACATATTTATTCTCAATAATGACTTATAGCATGGGTGATCATAAGATAACTGCCTAGCCATAAGATGCATAAACATCACTAGATTTAGTAATGCACTTGTTCTGCAAGTAGGTTTAAGGTAAACCTAGACATGGGCTGGCCTTATTTCCCTTGAAATATATTGCCTCAAACTGCTTTTTTAACAAATCAAGGGGCGGCAAAGAGGTAGCATCTAAGTACTGTAGAAAGGAAGGTATAATTACAGTTCAGAAAAGCATGAACAAGTGAGAGATGGAAAATTATAATTTGATAAGTTTTAACTCAGTGTCCATTATAAATGATAGAATTATTGTATAATTTAAGGCCAGTGTGACAGATTTAGTCCAAGTCTCTGAAATATTTATTACCCTCCACTTTTCCAATCATGACAATAAGACTGCATAAAATCCAGGAGTCCATACACTTTGTCTGCACAGAAATGATACATGTGTGAACCTCCAATATGGTGCCATGCTGAGAAGTAGCTTGGCAGTGAAGCCCTGCTGAGGAAAGACAATAAGGGGCGTAAATAGTAAAGTTTCACCAACGAAAGGGTTTTAAACACTTAGAAAATCCCTTGGAAGGTAAATGTCAACAAAAATAGGAAGGAAAAGTCAGCAGGGGAAGGAGTACTGGTGGCAGGAGCCAGTCACATTAGAAACAATATGGTGTGAGCTGCTGGAAATGAAATATTCACAAAACAAAACCTTACAAAACAAGAAAAAAGATAGACAAAATAATAAGATGGTTGATTGATCATGCAATGGAGTTACAGGAAATTATGGCAGAGAATGAAGAATTAAATGTGCTGAAAGAAGCAATGAAGGCCTGATTAGATTGCTTGGAGGCAAAGGCAGTAGATGCAGAAGACAGAACACGATGTAAAAACATGAAAATATGGTTAAAAACCAAAAAAAAAATCTGAAAGTACAGATGAGTAGCTTCAGTTAGAAGGCTATTACCAAAAGGACTAGTATCCCTGAGGATCAGGTCCTGATTGAGACAGCTCATAGAATGGCATGGTCGCCGTCCATGGAAGGGGCTAGGAAGTCATGACCAGTACTCGTAAGTCTTCAGTCCTTGCACTAATAGAAAAGATTTTGATGGATATGTGGAAACCTGATAAGATGATTTAATCGAGACTTTTCTTTTGAGACACATATGATAAAAATTACTTTAATTCTGGTGATGAGAGTGTGCAGAGACAGACAGAGAAAGAGGAGTAAAATGGAGAATTTTCTGTCTGGCAGCCCTATGGATTTTTTTTCCCATAGATTAGTAGTGAAGTGCGTTAATCGCTCATTGGAAGTGATGGATTTTTTTGAAGAATCTGGCTAACCATAGAAAAATTTCAGGGGAAATGGAAGACCAGAACAACATGGAGCAACAGAAGAAGGAACAACAGGATACTTCCTGCTATTCAGGAAGCAGTAGAAGCTAAGAGAAATGGAGGAAGTCATAAAAGAAGTACTGAAGAAAGCAGCAGGACTCATACCTCTCAACTGCACAGATTATTGTAGAATGTCCAGATTTTTGTCTCATATTTTTCATCTGTTCCTCATAAAATTTGTGGTTTTCTGGCAAATCTCTAAGGATTGAAGTCACTAAATAATGGCCTGAATTTGAGTTTTAGACTTCATACGCTTCAGAAAATGCATGCCAATACAAATCCCATTATTCTAGAAACTTTCTAAGTTTATAAATGCAATATTTAAAATTTGCCCCAATTTTATGGGCATTTGTTCCACCATTATTTTAGGCTTTGTCCAGATTTGTTGGGCTAAAAGGTATGGCAGGACTTCAGTGAGAAGGTACAAAACTATTAAGTGATGGACATTGAGCAGAACATGAATGACAGTGGCCTCCCACAGTCTATGGGTGGGCACCAAATGTTATGGCAGCATGGCTAATTACAACAGCTAATTCGAGGCTCAGTGGATAGCAATGAGATTTCCAGATTCAGTTCTCATCTGCGGTGCCTTCTGTGTGGAGTCTGCATGTCCTCCCTGTAATCTTATGGGTTTCCTCTGGGTACTCCAGTTACCTCCCACATTCCAAGGACATGCAGTAGGTTTATTGGACACTTTAAATTGGTCATAGGTGTGAGTGTGCATGCAAGTGTGTGGTGTGGATGAACTACTGTGACAGGGCTACTCACCCAGTATCTAGATATTAAAGCTTTCAGACATTCCGTTTCTATGTTCCTAAGTAGGTATAACATTTGAAAATGTGTTCTTGATGATGACTGCATATCTTTATATATTACTCTGGTGCCTTAACTTTTATAAATTGTTGACTACAAACTAAATTTTTTAAATATTGTACTATACTTTGCATATGTGTTAACTGTGGAGCTTTTCTCCCTAGGCCTCTGTTGAAAAAGGGTGTCAGCTCAGTCAGACTAACCCGGTCAACATATTGTCAAATAAATAAAAAAATAAATTAATAATAATGGTGAAAAACAATACACAAGGAACATATGCTGTTATAAAATATACCTGTAAAGATTTAAATAAAACCCGTACATTTGGCCTTAGTATATGTACTGTTTGATAATAAATCTAACTTTTTGCATCTTCTATCAGTCGCTCTTAGTAACTATTGAAATTATAGTGTTATACTAATAGAAGTTGCAACTCAGATGATTATAATTAGATCATATTCAACTTATTAAGTATTCAAGACATGGTTGCCAAGGAATTCACGTTCATCGTGAATCTTGAGAGCTGAATTTAGGTATCCATGTTGAGAACACCATAAGAGAACACTATAATATGAGTTTTGATTGGTGCAACCAATCATAATTTTTGTAGTGCAAGAAGCTTTATCTGCTTTATGTGCTACCAGTTACAGAAGAAAAACTGTAGGGGTGCAAAGTGTTTTACTGACCTTCAAAGCCACCGAAAGCCAATAAAACACTTAACACTTGGAAAGAGTCGTCAAGTAGAAATGATGTGACCCATTGAAGAACAAGTGGCTTTAAAAACTGCGGTCACTTCATTTTGCCATTTTTTATTCATTAATGTGGCAGTGTAAAGTATCTTTCAAAGCTGTTTTACCTTCTGCAATTGCTCTTTGCTAACTGTAACTGACTGTCCCTCCCTGACAAAAGAACTGAAATGAACACTGCTTGCGGTGTTTAACAAAAGCATGTTAAACACCTTTCTGATGTTTTCCATTTCTAGAGTATAGTTATGGTGTTCCATGTATGACATTACTTTAGATCAGACTTTTCATAAAAAAAGATTCAGGTGTAAATTACAATTTAAGTGAGATCTCAGTGTTAGATAAATTGGAAAACAATTTCACATTTTGTTAACACTGACACGGATCATTGGCAATGCTATATCTGTCCAGATATCTACCACACTTACTTAATTTCATGGATTCATAGGTTCATAGGTTGGTACTAGGCTATCGGCCCTAGGGCCTATACAAACCTAGCCATAACAATTCCCTGGCTATTTCTTCGATATGATTTTATTGTCAAGACCATATCTTTCTTTGATGACTCATTTGTATCCCTGAATTTTAATTTTTAACATTTAGTTTCACCCCTTTCACCCCTTTTAACTGGAGGTTCAACTCAATTTTTAAAGAATGCAGGCATTTTGAGCAAAGTAAACACTGAATTAAGATATTTTACTAATTTGCAAAGTGATATTGACACCCTCTACAATATCATATAGGCTTCATTAGGATCTGTTATTAGAGGCATCTTACTCTGTGTGGCTGCTTATAATAGTAAGAAAGATATTTAGAATGTAGTCTCTTTCATAGGTTCATAGCAAGTACTGGGCTAGCTGCCCTTTTTGGGCAATTTTAAACCTAGCCATTTTCCCTTTTTGTGCTCAAAATAATCTATCCCATTTGGTTATAGTTTGGACTTAACCATTCCATGGTTGATAACTATATATCACCTCTAATGGGAATAACTTGGATCATACAATTATACAATATAATTTGAGAGGACTCATACATCAGATAAAGCATTTAGGAGGAGTCTCTGTCCATTAGTAATATAAGAGGCAGTCCTAGGGTAAATTTTCTGTTCCTCATCCATAGATCTAAGTTGCACACGAATATGGACAGGAATGAACTTTGTTTTATGTAAATGCTGAGTCTGTTTCACAGCAGTGGTATTCTCTGCGAGAGAGATATACCTGTCCCTCCAAACCATTCTGTTTATGCTGTAGAAGAGATTTAGATCCTTAGATCATGTATTTATAATGCAATTTGACTTGGTGATGTGTAGTAAATCCTTCAGTAATTGGTCAGAGGATGCCTTGTATGCCAGACACAGGTCACTGCTTAGTATTCTGTAAGATACTCAGTATAGCGAGAGGGCTTTGAGTCAGTCCACATAAGACATGTTGCTTTGGCCTTGTATCCTTTTAGTAAGATATCTGTGTGGGTGTTCTAGTTGTTGCATGTGTCTGGATGGATACATGCCAACAGGAGCATTATATTCAATGACTGGCATAATGAGGCATGAGTAAAGGGGCTAATGGCATCCCTACATCTAGACACAGTCCCTTTCTTTATATGCTGTTAAAAGAAAACACATTTTTAAGTTAAAGAAATCCAAGATAAGTCTGAGCAGGAAAAGTTATTTTACTTAACAGTATTAAAGAAACAGCTAAAAAAAATAGGTAAATAATCAGTATTATTATAAAGCCTATACTTCTATTAGGTATTTTAAGTGCAGAAACATTCCTTCAAAATCAATGGCATTTATTTTATATGGTTAAAAACCCAGACAATAATATTCAAAAAATAATTATAAAGGAATCTTGTTAATCAGGTCTCAAGGTACTTTGAAAGAATTTGTTACAACCTATTGAAAATCTATTTTCCACTGCATATACAACCTTTCAGACCACACTTGACTACAGCTGCTCTGTTGGATGTGCTAGATCCCCCCTTTAATCTAAAAGAAGTATAAAAAGTCACAGATAGACTAAAACTTACCAAACCTCCAAGCCCAGAGAACAACAACCCATACTTGCATAAGTTTAAGTTAGTAGTGTCTCCAAAATTACTTAATTTATTTAATCACAGCCATGGTAAAAGTATCAAGGATCCCTATTTGAGCCAATCAAGGACAATATTTATCTTGAAACTCAACTTATATCCATCATTAATTATTAGTTATAGAAGACTTATCATATTAATATTGATATAAAGTAATTACTATACTCATAGCTAAAACTTGTTACTCCTCTAACAAATTTTCTGATTTCAGATTTCAAGGTTAGGTTTGTGCAAGGTTATAAAGCTCACACAAACTTATGCTGGAAGTCATTCCTTATCACAGTAATATCTCTGCCAGAGTCCATATACCATCCTTGTTTAAGCTCCTACAAATGTTCAAATTCCCCTTTATTTATTCTCTATATAGTTCAATATCACTATACTCAGTATCCTACAGACTACTAAGAGATGATCTATATTTGGGATACAAGGTATCCTCTGACCCATATACAAACAATGCAGTACTGCCTAGTTTCTCCTCTTTTATTTATTCTTTTGTTAGAGTCCCTTTTCCAAAATATATATATATATATATATATATATATATATATATATATATATATATATAGATCTAGATATATAAATCCTAGACTTATTCATGGCATTGCATTTGCATGTCTTCCTATAAAAAAATACATACTTCATGGATATATTCAGATTCCTTGAGATACTAATTGGAAATAATTGGTAATTACAACAAAGTTGCCAGCATTGTTAACTTTAAATAAATTGACTTCAATACCATTTAACCATTACAATTCTATTCTTACCCAAGCTTGTCCTATGCGCAGCCCCAGGGTTACAATCTTGCTTTCAGCTTCATTGTGTTTGGCCCTGCACAGACTGCACTCCATATGTGAAATCACAAAAAGGCCGCCATTTTACACATTTGTAAGCTGTTACTGCTGAAGCTTTCTGTGCTCTCCTGCGCATAAGTGACTTCTTAAATTATTATTAATTGGATCATGTGCTGCACTTTTTCCTGAAACTATCCTGCAGTGCAGAAATATGATGCAAAATTCCTGTTGCTCTACTCACATCTGTGAGATCTTTTCTCATAATTGCATTATATACTGGTGTGTGTGTGTGTGTGTGTGTGTGTGTGTGTGTGTGTGTGTGTGTGTGTGTGTGTGTGTGTGTGTGTGTGTGTGTATGTGTGTGTGTGTGTCTATTTTTTTTTGTGTATGTTAGTGGGGGCTAATTGGTGTATGTCTGAATTCTGGAGTTGTGAGCTGGGTTCATTATCAAGTTAGACACATACCTTAAGAATATTACTTCTCTGCAAGTGTTACTGTATAATCAGTGTGAGAGCTTTGGAGTGAACTCTGAAATTATGAGGGGAAAACATGTCCACTGAGCACTGCACAATATGTAGCATAGTTGTCTTGCAAGTAGTGTCATTATGCCAGCATTTACGGGTTAATTAAATGACTTTAAGACATGCTACAGACAGTATTCCTGGTATCTAGTGTTTTCCCCACTTCCCATTATGTGTAAGTGCCATCATTGAATGAGAGGTTATCCCTGGTATCTAGCAGACCTTCTAACCCATACAGTAAAAATATTCCCTGGTGTCTAGCATTCCTCATGACAAAGTTAGCTAAAATATTCTCTGGTGAATAGTGTTTCCCCCAAACCAATGTTGCAGACATTGCTTACTCTTTAATTTAGCTTCCTGAGATAAGTAATATTACATTTTGAGCAGGCTTTCATTAGTAGCTCTTCAACCTTTTGTGATAAATCTCCTTTTTCTTTCTCTGGCAACAATTTTTGTATGACAATATTCGTAGAGACATAGCAGATGCAATTTCTTTAAGTTACACCAACAATATGCTTTAGTTAAGACATGTCTCTGCATAGTTACAACATACCTCTGTATATGAAAATATGCAATCTGCCTATTGTGCAACAAGACAAGCTTGAACCTGAAATATTAAAGACTTATAAAAATTCAGCTGTGAATATAATATAATATAATACAGAAGGTTGTTCTAGAATACTTCAACCATCTTGAAATCTGGTTATGTAATATTTTTTAGCATTTTTTTCTCTTTGGTCATAGTTAAGTGGTAAAGTATGCATATTTATGCTCTACACAGACTACTTTTGTTTTATTAATAATATTTACTTATTATCTGTGCATCTTCCCTTTACAGATTAGACAGTAGTTGAACAACTCGGTTTTCAGGCTGTCAGCCCAATGGTAAAAGCCTCTTTGTAATGCTTGTGGTGAGTTACAGTTTGTGGTTAAAAGGAATATAACCCACACAGCTATGTATAACATCACTAAGGCTATTATGCCACAGGAAGCAGTTATATCTAGTTAAGGTAGATGAGTTCATACCATTCAGTAATTTTCAAAACTGGGATTTTTAAAAAAAAACATGTCAGTTTGTAGACTCAGAATTTTAACCAGACAATGAATCATTTTGCACATTCCATTTGTAGAGCAGATGTGACTCATGACAGTGCGATAATTAACATTTCTCAAATTCTTTGCTCAAAAAATATGGACAAAACAAATAAAATAAACAAGTAATGAGGGAGACAAAGGTTCAAAATCAGGGACTTTTTTTAAATATTTTACTAATTAACTTATAAAGTCAAAGAAACATCAAATTATGCATCAAAAATGCATTTTTGGAACAAGAAGAAGCGTGAAACTCTAATATCTGGTATTATTAACTGACTGTAAACCTTAGCAAGTCACCTGAAAATCAAATGTTTTAAGAGAGACAGGGCAAAAATGTGAGGCAAAATCAGAGATGTCTGAGAGATCTGCTCATCCCAGATCCTGTACAAGCTAAAAAAAAATGAAAATAAAAAAAAAGAAATAAAAAAACAAGTAAGAAACACTATGTTGCTTAACTCTGAAAGCTAAAATGAAGTACAAGCTTGATTATGAGCTATATTATGATAAACCATTCTGGAGATATGAGTGATCTTATACCACCTATGAGTTTGTTGTGTTAAGCCAAAGCATTTTTTTCTTCATGAAATAATGTGGTTGTAGACTTTGCAGCATTTAAAGTGTCTAACATATACATAAATGTGAACAGTGTTACCTGAGCATTTTTAGTATGAATGCAGTAAAACAGTATTACCTTATTTGGATACAAGCCCTACCTTGAAATATTTTTTTTTATTTAATGTGAAGGATATGACTGATTTTTTTGTTTATTGTTAACTTAAGAATATATGTGCTGGGACTGCACATCAGTAACGGTTGGCTTTTATGCTTTGAAGAATTATTGTTAATGCTATTGCTATACTATAAACATTTAATGGCTGCCTTATTTTATGTGTAAACAGTAATTCTGCTTCAGTATACTACTTGTATAGCTGTGCCAGCAATACCACAAAGACAAAGAGGATGAGGAGGATATCAGTATTGTAACCTTTTCTGGAAAATAGTGTGTGTGTGTGTGTGTGTGTGTGTGTGTGTGTGTGTGTGTGTGTGTGCATGTGTGTGCATGTGTGTGTGCATATGTGCAAAATAATCTTGGTTAAG
The DNA here is from genome assembly GCF_019279795.1 of Protopterus annectens. NCBI lineage: Eukaryota > Metazoa > Chordata > Ceratodontiformes > Protopteridae > Protopterus > Protopterus annectens. Next base: position 461,555,092 of record NC_056746.1, read on the forward strand.
TTTAATTTACTTTTTTTCTAAGATATGTTTGAGGTAGGTGAAATCCTGTGGAGTCAGTGATTATAACTCTGATCTGTAGATGTACTATATAAGGCTAATGTGCATTTCCTTATGCTCATAAGGCCATTAGTTCCACATATTTAACCATATGATGCCAGTAGTGGGGATTTTAAAACCCATCCATTTGCATATAAATTGGCAGCAGTTGTGTAAATCATGAGACTGCAGGCCCTGCTCATTACTTATAATTTGGTGGCAGAAGGTGGGATTATACACTTGTTCATCTCATATATCTAGTTGCAACAGAGTGCATATATTGCGGACTGAACTTCTATATCCTGCAAATCAGTATGGTCATCAGAAAATGTGCATATTTTTGCAGCCAAATGGTAGCTATGCAGCATATATCTTGCACAACAATTACTTTGCATTTTAGACAGCGTAGTTAGGAAACAGACAAAATATGTTTTGTGGAGCATGAAAAAAGCTGAGTGTCACAGCTAAATCAGCTAAATAAAGAATGCAAAATTTAAGAAATCCAGCAAACTGCTTTGACCAAGGATGAGATGATTACTGCCTTTTGTGCAGCTGTGCACTGAAACTGGAAATAACCCGGTAATGGTTGTGAGTGAAGAGCATTTAGCAAATCAGTCAGTCCATCCTGAACTGACCTCAGAATGCAGATTGAATTGAAAAGACTGGAGTTGAAACTGGAGGTAAAACACTCTGAAAGGAGCTGAGATTGAAATGCAAAAGATGAGAAGAGAGAGACAAAAAGAGATCAAGAACAGAGGGAGGCCAAATCAGCTTCTGCATGAGAAGAAGATGTGGGCTTTTTCAATAGGGGTGAAAGTCAAGCCTTGGATACTAAATGTACTGTAAATCTTTTCCAAAGTATGAAGAGGAGGATAACTGTTATAGCTTTATTTGTGTATTTGAACATGTGTGTAAGGAGCACTAAACTGACCAGGTGCAGTAAGTGAGGTTTTAGCTCCTTTGTTCATGGGTAATGCTGAGCCTAAAATGTCATATTCTGACTGGAGTATTTTAAAGAGAAAAGTATTTAATTTAATCCTGAAGTGTATCAGAAAATGTCTAGAGAACACAAGAGAAAGGCATAAGGCACTGTTAGTGATTTCATTAAGGAAAAAAGGACTTTAATAGGTGGGTGAGTAGGTGCCAAGTTACTAGGCTCCCTGTTATTCGGCCTGTCTTTAATTGGCCTCCTGTTTAGCTGGCCATCAAATTTCTGCCATACCCCTAGCAAAAGACAACAGAAAAGACCAGCACTTTGGCCTCCTCTAGGCTGAATAATGACAGACATTTGAGTTTTAGACTTCATGTTCTTTAGAAAACTGCATACTAACACAAATCCTGTTATTCTAGCTGATTTATAACCTATAAATGCTATTTTGTATGATTTTTCTGATTAACCAGCCATTCATTTATCCAGCCTAAGGTCTTGTCCCAGGGAGACCGGATAAGAGGGAATCTACTGTACCTGCAAAATGCTGGGACCTTACAGTAATGAAACAAATACTCAGTACTTTGCCTGATGTCATGGAAACCTAGATAACAGATTGACAGTGTAACACTGTGCTGAGGAAATGGGCAAAATGGGTTTCATGTAGCTAGCCAGCAAGGCTCAACTGTATAAGATGGGGTACCCAGCAGTACACATGGGTATAAGAGAGCCACTGACCAAGGCAGTGTAAGCATTTATAGAAGGTTACACAAGCAAATGGGGAAAAACACTGGCTTGAATAAATGCCCAGACCTTGGAATAAAATATTCCCTGTCCAATGAAATATGATATTGGCAGTCCATATGTGAATAATAACAGGACAAGAAAAAAATCATGCAGAAGCACAGCAGGTAGTGAGTTGTTTGAACTGCATCTGCTCCCTATTATCACTGCAGCCTGCACAATACCCTGTTTAGAGAGTAAATAATCATTGCTAAGAGGAATACTACATCAGACATATATGCTATTATTCCTGAAGTTGTTAAGAGAGGAACATTGCTTGTGTAGCCAGTCCACTCCAGTTAGGGCCATAGGAGGGACACTATTTCAAGTGAGACTGGCCGGGTACATTTGCACTGGGAAGGAGGCAGGGAAACAGGCAGGGAGTATTGCCTGTTGCTATCTCAAAAGATTACCTAAAAGGTAATGACACTGATGACATTGTATGTTGTGTACATCCAGTAGCATGTAACTAGATGTGGAGGCAAGTTCAAGAAGAATCTAAGGAAACCCAGTTGATAACCTTATCCACAACAAACTGCACTAATGTAGCTACTTCAGAGAAACAGCTAGTTAGCAACAAGAGGCCTGAGCCTTAACTTCATCTGTGAGAAGGTACTGAACTTCCTCTGGAACTAGCTAAATCAGGGGAGGAGATGACTGACAGTAGTAAGCCTACACCTGACCTATAGCTGTTAAAAATACTGCATTTCCATTGGAAGAGGAATAGGGAAGGACCACAGAGAAAGCACTGAGAAGCAGAACTCTTGAATCCCACTTAACAAACGGGGCTTCTAATCCTCAAAGGCAAGGAGAGTCTGTATGCTGGAAAAAGTGGTTGTTTTACAGAAAATAAACTCCTAAAGGGGGAAAAGGGAAGAAATGGTACAACCACTGGTAGTGGTAGTTCCAATGGCCTTCAAACAAGCACTTTAACTATATCTTATAATATTTATTTGTCTGGATATTTTAATATACATTGCCAAAACGAGCTATTTCAAAATTGCATCGGCAAGTCATTGCAAAAGATGTAAGTGGGTACTCCAAACTAGTGAGCATTGTCAAAAATCTGGAGGGTAGAAAAAGTGTGGTATAGATAGAGGGACCCAGCTGACAATCAAAAGGATAGCTTTATCCATAATGACAAAGAGATGTCTAGTAAAAATGAGAAAATAAAATCCAGATAGTCATTTAAAACAAGAACTTACCTGAGTGCAACTTCAGATTTACTTTCTATCCCAATCATTTCTTGAGAGTCTCTCTGGAAACCTTCATTGAGTCTAATGAGGGGCAAGAATTGTGAAGAACCTATGTTAAGTTAAAGTAAATGCCATTTTTGTCTTCATAAAAGACTACAATTGTTGCAAATGTACAATATATAGAATGAAAACAGTGTATAAACTGTATTGAATATGTGACTGTTTTCAGTGAGACTATAGCAAAACTGTTTGAAACTAATCAAGCTTCTAATTGTACAAAAAGTTACATTGTTTTCAGCTCCAAAAAAATTATTTGAATATTAACTTTTTAGACTTTACCTTTCCCCATATTTACAAATGTGTACACATGAAAAGCATCATCCAAATTTTCAATCAAATAAAAAAGGGCTGTTTAAATACGGAGAATCAGTAGCTGAACAAATGAATATGCCCCATTTTAGATCCTCTAGGTAAACTGCATTTCTGGACAGACCTCAAACTTGATTGTGTTTTAGTTGTGGAATTATATAATTATATTTAAGATTTCTTAGTCAGAGGTAGATAGAAATGTATTGTTTTTCTTGCTACTTACATAGACATGTCAAGAAATGCTTTTGTTTAGAATACTCCTTTATGCTATCTGTATATTTTCTTTGTTCAAGTTTTTAGATATATGTTTGTATATTTGAGTTTCCCACGTACAATGCTTAATCTTATTAATTTCAATGAAAGAGTTTATTTATTCAGTTTATCTGCTGTCACTGGTTTGTTTGTTTACTTATTTATTTGTCATGTATAGCTTGAGGGTATATCATTTGGAATGGTGCACTGATAACTGCTTTCCTTTTAAAGTAGTTACTGGTCAAGCTATTGCTACCATACAAATATTTAATAGTTGCCTTATTTTATGATTAAGCAGTAACTGGGTTTTTAGATGTTAGTTACTTAACTGGTGACAGCCTTACCATAATGACAAGGAAGGAGTATTGGTGCTGGTGAGATATCAGTAGAAGAGTGTGTGTGTGTGTGTGTGTGTGTGTGTGTGTGTGTGTGTGTGTGTGTGTGTGTGTGTGTGTGTGTGTGTGTGTGTGTGTGTGTGTGTGTAAAATAATATTTGTCAACTTGTGAAATATACTGGCATCAGTCTGAGGTGGTGGAAACCCCTGGAGATCCACTGATTATGACTTTTATCTGTGTTTGTATAGCATAAAGCTTATATGGGTGTGGCAGATGTTAACAATTACCTGTGGCAACTGCACATATTTACCCTATGCTCTTAACGTCAGTCACATCTCGTATATAATTTGGTGCCAGTACTATGACTTTAACGGTCATACCATCACACATAATAGGTGGTAGTGGCTTGCATCATGAGACTGTAGCCTGTCTTCATCATATTACTAATGATCCAATGTAAGCAAGTCAGCTTGGCATTGGGAACAGCAAGGAAGGCCTCAGCTGAGTGGCCTCTTGCCAGCTGTGTTATTCTGGAAGTAGGGGATGCGATTCACTTTACTTTATTGATGAATCATGAATCAGATCTTGGAATAGCAGTTTTGCACACCAAACGATTGTTAATCTCAGCAGCTTCTTTAACTTGAGTGCAAGCGGGATCATGTATATACTGAAGTTGCCTGGGAAATGCATTTCAGTACTTATAAATTAGAAAGTGAAAAACGATACTGTCTGGTTTCACTAGTCTACAAATGCTTGCCTACTTGCTTTTCCCATAACATGACAAGAGGGGCAATCTCACACTAAGGCACATGGATGTGTTAATTTGATGTGGAGATGGACCGATTAAGAGGGCAGGCAGTAAGTTGTGAGGCCTTCAGACAGCAAAAATAAATTGATAAAAAAACTGATAAAATACAATCTGAATATGTACAAAAGATTAAACCTGCAAAGGTTATATCTTAAATTGCACATGTTTTGCAGAACTTCAAGCGGATGAGTTTTGTATTCTTATAATGTGAAATAATGGGAAAATGGGAAACTCAAAAGTGACATAGAATTTGTTTTTGTAGACTTAGAGAAGGTATATGACAGGGTGCCAAGAGCGGAGTTGTGGTATTGTATGAGGAAGTCGGGAGTGTTAGAGATGTATGTAAGGTGGTACAGGATATGTACAAGGGTAGTGTGACAGCGGTGAGGTCTGCGGTGGGAGTGAAGGATGCGTTTAAGGTGGAGGTGGGATTACATCAAGGATCAGCTCTGAGCCCTTTCTTATTTGCAATGGTGATGGACAGGTTGACAGACGAGATCAGACAGGAGTCCACGTGGACTATGATGTTTGCAGATGACATTGTGATCTGTAGTGAGAGTAGGGAACAGGTGGAGGAGACCCTGGAGAGATGGAGATATGCTCTAGAGAGAAGAGGAATGAAGGTCAGCAGGCCTAAGACAGAATATATGTGTGTGAATGAGAGGAAGGATAGAGGAATGGTGAGGATGCAAGGAGTAGATGTGGTGAAGGTGGATGATTTTAAGTACTTGGGATCAATAGTTCAGAGTAATGGTGAGTGTGGAAGAGAGGTGAAGAATAGAGTACAGGCAGGCTGGAGTGGGTGGAGAAGAGTGTCAAGAGTGATTTGTGACAGACGAGTAGCAGTAAGAGTGAAAGGGAAGGTCTACAAGAGGGTAGTGAGACCAGCTATGTTATATGGGTTGGAGACAGTGGCATTGACAAAAAGGCAGGCGTTTAGAGCTGGATGTGGCAGAGTTAGAGATGTTAAGATTTGTACTGGGTGTGACGAGGGTGGACAGGATTAGGAATAAGTATATTAGAGGGTCAGCCCAGGTTGGAAGGTTTGGAGACAAAGCCAGAGAGGCAAGATTACGTTGGTTTGGACATGTGCTGAGGAGGGATGCTGAGTATATTGGGAAAAAGATGCTAAGGATGAAGCTACCAGGTAACAGGAAAAGAGGAAGGCCTAAGATAAGGTTTATGGATGTGGTGAGAGAGGACATGCAGGTGGTTGGTGTGACAGAGCAAGATGTAGAGGACAGGTAGAAATGGAAACAGATGATCCGCTGTGGCAACCCCTAATGGGAACAGCCAAAAGAAGATGATGATGAAACCCAGAAAATGAAATTCTTAATGGAAAATTTTCTTTTACAGCTCAGGTTATAAATTCAAGGGTAAGTACAACTCGGTCAGCAATTTTTTTTTTTTTTTTTTAATTTCTGAAAGGTAACAGGCAATTAGAGTACCAAGATAAAACCCACACAGCTGTAGGGAAAGCTTGAATTCTTCCATAGACAGTAATCTGATGCTTGGACTTAAGCAATGATCCTGGATCAATGAGGCAGAAACATTAATCACTGGACATATGAATTGCTCAAATGTGCACTTTTCACATTTTAAATATAGGCAGTTTCCCATTATGATTCAGGAAACAAATTCACAAAATGTTATTTATTTCCTTTTGAAGAAACTGTATCTTGACACGAAAAATTTGTGGATGAGTGTTCAGAGTCAAGTTCCTGGAAAACAGAAGTAGACAAAGGGTTCTGCTAAGGCAAAAGTCCACTTTTCTAACTATAAGCAAGTCTATCTTACCTTGTTCACATAAAATAAATGATAGTTATGAAACAACTAAAAATAAACAGAGCAGAAGCACATGATAAAAGATTCACCCATCCATCCATCCATCCATCCATCCATCCATCCATCCATCCATCCATCCATCCATCCATCCATCCATCCATCCATCCACTCAGTCATTCATTTCTAAACTATTTGTCCTGATGAGAGTCATGTCAGTAGCAAGCTAAATACAGGAGTCCAGGCTTTACTAACCCAAGCAACATGCTCCCACTCATCCTGTATGATGCCCAGGTATTCCAAGGCAGGATAGAATATAGCATGCCCTTGTTCTAGAGCTTTTCCCTAGTGGGCCATGTCTGATGCAGCTCCTGCTGAGAGGATGAAAGGAGACTATCTCTGTGCTCAGACCACATCAACTGACTACTTCCCAAAAAGAAGTACAGTAACAATTCAACATTTGTGGTCTGATCAGGCAGTCTTCACCTTCCATTTATGACCCTCCAGAGAGATGTACATCCCTCTGCACTTGATCTCTGAATGCTTCTAGTAAATAGGTGTATACGTAAATACTGTGCAATCAGTCTGCAGACTATTGCTTGCCTAGCCAATAACCAAACAGTGACCAAAAATGAGAATCAAACCCTGCATCCTGTGCCTGTGAGGCAAGCACCTTAATCATTATGCCAACTCTCAACCCAAAAGCTACAGAATAGGGGGTACCATTGAAATACCTCAGTCATGGTCTTCCAAAAGGTGCATACTCTGATGAACCACTTGATGCATATGACAAGCAGCAGACAGTTTTCACATTTTTCACCTCACAGTCAAATTCATTTGTTTCTCTTGTCTAACTAAACACATTTTAAATGCAAATCATCTAGATGGGTGCTTTTAGGTATCCTCACATTCATCTAAGATCACTTTTAGGAGTTAACTCCATGGTAGGAAAGAAATGAGAGAGCCCTTCCCTCAATTAAAAACTCTGTCGTGAATTATTTTGACCAACTACATCTGGCTGATATTTTTCAATCTCACATGCAAACTCTAACCCCTTTCTTGACAGCAATATAATGCTTCATATCTTTAAAGCCAGTTTACATTGATAGGATTTAATCCACCCTTATCTGTCTCATTAATGCTTGCTGTTTCACTAGCATCACACTCAAATCCCACCTTTACCTTACAGGTAGTTGTGACACCCCTGCTCTGGCCCAGTAATCAAGGAGCCTCAATCCTCACCACTGGCAGCAGTGGGAACATACATTCTGGGAGGATGACAAGTACACACACAGTAAAGTGCAATTTCCCTTAAGAGCACACAGATATCACAGTCAGTCTGGGGCTGGTTTCTCCCTCTTTCTCCATATCCCCAAAAGGACTCCCCACTGGCACAGCTATAGGGTTGAGAGCTCAGCTGAGTGGCCAACCCAAAATCTCCACAGCACCGTCTCTGTCCAACCAGTGTGTCATGTCCCTGTCCAAGTAGTTGACACACACACACACACACACACACACACACACACACACACACACACACACACACACACACACACACACACACACACACACACACACACACACACACACACACACACACTTTGAGATTTGATTGATATACAAACACACACACACACCTGGGAAAGGCTGGCACAGGTTTATTAGTTATGCTCTTTTCTGCCTAGACTATAAGGTAGTTCTGATTGCCACCAGCCAACTCTTTATCAGCTATTTAAGGTCCTTAACAAATGGTGTCCAATCCTACTGTGTAATGTTACTATTATCCAAATGGCAGTCTGACCAAGAGCAAGGCTGTTTAGGAGTGATCTTTACAGTGTCACTAAATACATATGCAAGTACTTTAAGAGCTTAAATATCTCTACACAGACCAGCCACAATTGAAAGGTTTAAGTATGTTTAATAATAAATATTAAAAGGACAAGATAATACTAAATATGCATTCACAGTGACTTCAGAGTTCAAAATCACAGGAGATATTTAAAACAACATTGCAGGGCAGTCTCATATAAATAAAGAAAACATCTAATCTATACTTTACTATATTTTTATCTGAATCTAAAAGAGTTAATATGCCCTAAAAACTTACTTACAGAACAACACGCAGGCAGAAGTGCTGAGTGGATGATTCCTAGTCAAAGACAAAATACAAAATACACAGTCTCTCTCTGAGAGAGTTCTTAAATTAATAACAAGTATTACTGCTGGGTTAGCTTGGATGACATCACTTTCTGTCACCTGACTTTAGCTCCGAAGCTAAACCCACTTTGTCAGAAACTAACCGAATTTTAGCATCTCTCTGTGAAAAATGCATATCTCTCAGATATTTGCAGATCCTAGAAGTCATAAAACAATAAAACACTTCTGCATCTCAAACCTAGTAATTACTTATATTCCAAGACAATACAAAAAAATTCTAACTATAGACACTGTGTCTGCTACTACACTGAAACTGAGAGATAACTTTTATAACACAATCATAAAACAATTTAATTTCAACTTATTTTCTTGAAGTTTTGCAAGTTAAATCTGTATGATCTAGTTTCTACTGTTAAAGCATATACATTTACACAGGTGTATAGTTTATATACATTTCTGTTCTTTTCCAGTAGGGTACACTGTGGACATATCCTTGAAGCTCAGTACTGTACAAACTCTGTTCAACACACACTTCTGTACCTGTAGCTTAATATACACATAATCTATAGTTGTAATACATTTGTAAGACAAGCATATGAAGAATGTTAATATTCGCAAATGACATATGATTATTTACAAAATTTCAGATAGCTGGGCTGGCAGTATTGCCCTGTGTCACAGTAGTAAGTCCCAATGATTCTACAATACAGATTTTTTGCGAGTTCAGCCAGCAGACATTCAGTAGCTCTAAAAATGATTTGTGGTATGCTGTCCCTGTTTGAGGTGAGGTTTACTAATTCTTTAAATGAATTGTCATGTTGGATTTAAATTTTTGGAGAATGGATTACCTGGCTCATAAATAAATAAATAAATAAATAAATAAATAAATAAATAAAAGTTCCAGATATAATTAAAAATGTCCATGTAAAAACATGATGCAGTGCATGCATAAAATGTATTTCATAGGTTCATAGGTAGGTACTGGGCTATTGGCCCTGGGGCCTATACAAGCCCAGCCAAAAAGGTACCCTGGCTTTTGCCACCAAAGAAAATTATTTTCCTGTGCCACTGTCGAGCAGAGCCACAGAGGTGATCCCCGGGGTGAATTTCCTATTTCCCATCCAATCATCAATATTTTTCTTGAAGAGTGCTAATGAGGAGCTTTGTTTGATATAGATAGGTAGTTTATTCCAGAGTATGTGAAGTCTCTGGGACAGGAATCTATCCCTCCGGCATGTTCTGTTTAATGTGGTGACAAGGTTTAGGTCACTAGAGTGTGTAGCTCGGAGGGATTGGAATTTCTTTAAGTGGACTATGTCCAACAGCTCTGGGTTTGACATAGCTTTGTATGTTAGGCAGAGATCACCTCTGAGTAGGCGATATGCGATGGAGTAAAGCTGGAGTTTTTTGAATCGGTCTGCATAGGGCATCTGTTTGAGGCTGGTAATCTTCTTTGTGAGGTATTTCTGTGGCCTTTCCAGTTATTGTAGATGTCTTGTGAGGTACATACCAAAAGGGGCATTGTACTCTATAATGGGTCTAATGAGTAATGAGTAGAGGGGAACAATGACCTCTTTTTTTTTGGATGAGAAACCTTTTTTGATGAGGTGTGCCACGTAGAAGGATTTCCTGACTACTGTGGTGATGTAATTATCAAAGGAGAGACTACTGTCCACATGTGTCCCAAGGTCTCTTATCACACTTTCAGTGTTAAGTATACTACCACCTATGTTGTAGTTCATGGGTACAGAGTTTTTACCAAAGGGGATGACAATGCACTTTTTGGCATTGAGCTTGAGGCCATGGCTTTGACAACAGGCATCTGTCTCAGTGAGGCCCTTTGTAGGATGTCCACATCGTTAGGAGTTTTGATTATGGCTCCCAGTTTGCAGTCATCTGCGAACTTCATTAGCCAAACACCTTCTGTGTTAGCCTGTACTTCAGAGAAGTAGATACCAAACAGGAGAGGACCCAGGACTGAACCCTGTGGTACTCCACTTGTCACTGGTCTGAAGTTGGATTTGGAGTCTGCTACTTTCACAGTGTGGGTTCTGTCAGTGAGCCAGTTGGCAACCCATCTTGTGACATAGGGATTTATACCTAGTTTAGTGAGTTTATCTATAATTCCAGAGTGGGGGATGGTGTCAAAAGCCTTGGCAAGATCTAGATAGGCTGTGTGAACCACCTTACCCTTGTCTACGGCTTTGGTGACTGCTTCAAAGAAATCTATCAGGTTTAGGAGACACGATCTGCCTTTCACAAACCCGAACTGGGTGGGATCCAGAGTTTGGAGATTACCAATATCTTTGTTTATAATTTCCATGATGATACGTTCCATGGCCTTGCAGACCAGGCTCGTCAGGCTAATGGGGCAGTCGTTCCTGGGGTCCGTGGTGGCTCCCCCCTTGTGGAGTGGGATAACCGTTGCTGTGTGCCATTCAACAGGCACAAAGCCTGAGGTGAGGCTATGATTGAACATGGTACTTAGGTGGGGTGCCAGTTCATTCTGCAGTTTGTGTAGAATGCAGCCTGGGATGTCGTCTGGTCCCATGGATGCTGTGTTCTTGACTTTGGAGAGTGTGGTGTTTTACCTGTGCAGCCATGATTACAGGAACTTTGCATTCTTCCGGTATAGAGATGGGCTCTTTAGGGGGTGAGAGGGGGGTAAAGATAGCACTGAACCTATCTGCCAGGATGTTGGCAATATCAGTTGGGTCTGTATATTTAGTGCCATTGTGCTGTAACTCAAAGCAGATCTGAGTGTTGCCATTGAGATTCTTGACATAGCTATAGAATGCTTTGTGGTTGTTTTTAGAATCAGTGGCGATTTTGTTTTCGTAACTAGCTTTGTAGGATTTTATCAGGGATTGCAGCTTCTTACTGAGGCTGACCAGGGAGCTCCTCCACTCGTGGGAGTTTACTGTCTTTTGCAAGAGTTTCTTCCTTCTGTTGTACAGTTTGTTTATTGCAGGGGACCACCAGATTGGCTTCCTTTTTTTGGAGGATAGCGTCTTGGTTCTGTTTCGGATAGCATGATCCATGCACTCATGTAAGTGCTTATAAAGTGCAATTGTGTAGGATTCAGTAGTCGTAACTGTATTGTCCATCTGCATGGGTGTCATGAAGTTCACCACTTCTGTCTTAAGAAGCATGAAGGTGGCTTTGGAGAAATTTTTTACCATGGTTTCCTTAATGGGGGGTGGAGGCAAGATGTGGATATCTAGGGTAATTAGCTTATGGTCGGAGCGGAACAATGAGGCATTGACTTCAGGTGTGGAACAATGGTCACTCATATTGGTAATGACTAGATCCAAGATATTGTTGCCCCTGCTGGGGATGTGGATAAGTTGATCCAGGGCATTGGAGTTTATGAATTCCAGAAAGCCTTGAGTGAAGGAGTTGGTACAATGAGTAGTTTTCCCAGTTAATGGTGGGGTAGTTGAAATCGCCCATTATTAGGGTGTTTGGTTCAACCCTAATATTTTCCAGTACCTCAAGAAAAGAGGAGTGGGAATCCTGGGGCATGGTGGGTGATCTGTAGCAAGCTACAATTTGGATTGCAGTTTTGCCCAGAGTTAGTTGCACTTGGATAACCTCGGCTGCATTATGCTGAGCAACTAGCCTGGAGGTGTGGATATCCTTAATGAATATGGACACACCTCCGCCTTTGGTGTTCCGGTCCAGGTTACATGGCCGAAAAATGTGGTATGAGTTATAGACTGGTAGTGCAGGGGTGCCCTCTGGAGCCTTGAACCAGGTCTCAGTCACTGCACAGATATTGATGTTCTCCATTTTAAGGAGTGCCTCAAGTGAGTGCATTTTGAGATTTAGACTTCTAGCATTGAGTAGCATCACCCTCAGTTTTTGCTTGCCTGTTCCTGTTACAGTGGTGAATTTGTCATTTGAACCTTGCCTAAAAAAGGCACTATAGGGGCGACAAGAACCTTAGCCAGTATCTGGAATCCCAGGGGTGACAAGTGCAGACCATCTCTGGCAAAGCATCGTAGTCTGCCGACCATGTCATCCCAGGCAGACAGATGCTGGATCCCTTTAGAATGGCACCAGAAGCTTAGCCAATTGTTGAAGTCAATCATTTTGTCCTTGCACTGCGGCATCATTCTGGGTGATGGCAGAATGCTACTCAGGGCTAGGGTCATACCTGCCTGGCCTACAAGATCAGAGAGCTGTTCCATGTCTCTTTTCATGTACTCCAGGGAGGTACATCTCAGGTCGTTCACACCAGCATGGACAATGACAGAGTCATATTTGTACTTGTTGTGGAGTGACCTAAGTGCGTGGGTTATGTGGCGAATCCTGGCACCCGACAGGCAGCTGACAGTAACCTTCTCCTTGTTTAGCCTGGTGAGTGGGACATTAGTGTGCCTGACTATAGAGTCGCCTATGACAAGTGTGTTGGGTACGTTGTTTTGCTTTATTGGCTGTGGTTGAGTGGCACACTGAGTCTGCGGGCTATGTGTCATTTGGGTTGTGTTGGGGGGTGGAGTTCAATTATTCATCTGAGCAAGGCACTGATGCCAGTGAAAGATAATAGGGTATTAAAGTGAAAATAATTTCAGAACAGAATCACAGTTTTTCATGACAGCAATAAAAGGAGACTATACTGAGGAGCATAAATTATAATGAAATGGATGCTTCATACTGAGTTGCAGAACCACTTTTATACAAAGAAGGGTTGCTTGTAGCTAGGATGGAAATTATAATGATGCTGTACATTAAGTGTATTGAAGAAGACAGGAGAGCTGCAGCCAGTGATTCAGGATGTGAGGAATGCGGAACATGGAGTCGCCTTCATATAATTTGCTCAGAAATGACAAAAAAGGGAGGGACAGTTTCAGTTAAAGTAGTGATCTCCATTAATTTAGGTGTCAAACATGAGGTTAGACAAGAGAAAGCACACCAGTCAATATCTTATTTATTTATTTATTTGACATTTGTTTACCCGGTTGGTCCAACTGAGCTGGAAGTCCATTTTCAGTGGAGACCCAAGGAGAAAAGCTCCAATGCATTTACATAAAAACAAATTCACAATAAGATAGTAGAGACATATACAAAGTAATTGGTGTGCAATAGTACACCGAGGAAATTATACATAAAATTTTAACAGTTGAAATAAGTGACACAACTGAATTATGACAACAGCATAAATATCACTGTAATGAGGAAAAATATACATGAACAAAAATTTTAAGTTGAAAGAAACTGCCAAAACTGATACAACATCAGATACGGTGCAAATAATTCAGATACATACATACACAGATTAAACTGTTTAGAAGAAGCATATGCAGTGGATACTGAGATGTGATATAACCAGTGTAGAGAAGGTTACTATATGAAGGGAGTTTAAAAAGAGAAAGAGAGTCTGAGAAGTTCATACTAGAGGTAGAGAAATGAGGCAAAACAATGAGGTGAGGTTGGAAAGGATGGGGGTGGTTAGGTAGGTTCCTGGCATGGACAGATCCTTGAGCTTAAGAGGAAGAGATTTAGTTGCTTTTTGAATTGAGAAGTATTAGAGGTGTTTCTAATGGAGTAAGGAAGTTTGTTCCAAGCTGAAGACACATTGAGAAGTTTACCTATATTTCTGATAGGTTTGTCTATGTCAAGGAGCTGTTGGTCAGAGCTTCTGAGCGATCTGGTGGGGGTGTAGAGGGAGACTAGAGTAGAAAGAGAGAGGCAAGCAGTAGGCTTGTAAAGGATGGAGTGGGTGATATGAAGTTGTGGTATAAGAAGTTAGTGGGGGAGTTCAGACCATTGCAATTGTTTTAGAGCAATGCAATGATGGGATCTGTGAAGTTGGTTTGCTGTGAATCTGGTGATTTTATCATAGATCTGTTCAAGTTGTGAGATTAATGTAGATTGCAGGCTTGTGAGGATGGGAGGAGCATAAAGGAGGCCAGGTAGTAGGAATGCTCTAGCTAGGGATAGTTTAGCTTCAGGAGTAAGGTATTTTTCTTTCAATACAGTATTCCTAATTTTTAGTGTGTCTTTTTGATACACTGGTGAATATGCTGGTCAAATTTAAGCTGGTCATCAATTATGGTGCCGAGGAGTTTTGTGTTAGGGTAGCTTTGATGATGGTGTTATCAAGTGAGAAGATGGTAAATGAAGATTTATGATGAGAGAGTGATTTAGGACAGAAGAGTAATAGTTTGGTTTTCTTGGGGTTTAGGATAAGCTGATTTTCATTGATCCATTTTTCAATGGAATTAAATGTGTTTTAAGTTATGGAAAGGAGATGAGATATGTTATTAGAGGAGGTGATGAGGGGGGAGTCATCTGTGTATTGGATAAGAGTAGAGTGGTTGCAGGCAGAGTGGAGGTTATTGGTAAAGATGTTGAATAGAAGGGGGCCTAGGATAGAACCCTGGGAAACCCCTGTTTTTACAGGCAAGAAGGGGGAGCAAAAAGTAAGCCAGCGGACAGACTGTAGTCTATTAGAAAGGTAGCTAGAGAACCACTGCACTATGGCATGAGAGAAGCTGAGTTCAGTTAGTCTTGTTAGCAGTTTAGAGTGAGATACTCTATCGGATGCCTTGGACAGGTCTAAGAAGAGACAGGATACAAGTTGGTTATTGTTGCTGGCCTCAGCAACCATATGAGTAAAGGATAAAAGGGCTGTAGCAGTGCTGTAATTAGGCCGGAAACCATGTTGAGGAGGGGTTAGGAGGTTCCCCTGTATGAGATATTTAAGTATGTGAGAAAGGATATAATTTTCTAGAATTTTAGAATAAGGTACTAGGATGGCTATAGGTTGAAAGTTAGAGGACTGTAATGTACAGGGGAAAATGACATCTTGTGGTGTGTGTAGTCAGTGTAAAAATATCCCATTAACATCTAAGGTTAAGATATCTAATAGCATTATTTCTATTAAGGGCAAGTTTAACTGTCACACACAAGGGGTGGTGTATGCTGCCCTGTGTTCGCAATGTCCCAGTTTTTATGTCTGGAAAACTCAACGGAAGTTGAATCAGCGTATTTACGAGCATCTATATGATGTTCATAAGTGTGAGGAAAAAATGCTTTATTTAGGCATATCAAAATGTTTCCTGACCATGCCTTTAAATTTGTGGTTTTACAGCAGGTCAAGCGCGGAGATCGTTGTGGACCTTGGAAGTTATGGTTAGAAGATAAAGAAATTTGGTGGCAGGTCTTTCTCAACGCTCATGTTCCTCCTGGGTTGAATGACACTATTTCTATTAGCAGTAAATTAAAGCTCAGGGTATTAGATAGATAAAATGTTCTCATTGCAATATATAAACACTATTTTGAACATGAATTATATATGTATTAATTATGTGTAATTATATATATGTATTTTTTTTATATATTCTTATTTTATGTAATTTATATGTTTTTCTATTATGTTTAAGTGCAACAGTTTGTGTTATTAATTAGTATGAGTATTCATGATTAATTAATTGAAGGGTGTGGGTGTGGTATATATGCTGAACTGTAGTATTATTTTATTGTCTGATGAAGTTTGGTCTATGTGCCTTACAAAAGTGCTTACTTTTGTACAATTTTTACTGAGTCTTTTATTTAGTAAAATGCTTGGTTCCTTTATTTCAGTGTGTGGTTCATTTATTTATTTTTACTGGTCGGTGTTGTGCTTTGTGGTTTTGAAAGGTAGATGGGTCCGTGGAGTTACCTTCTTTGTGCAGTGGAATAGTATAGAAGGCTTTGCAGATGTCAGGAACTATGCTTTCTTGGATTGATCTATTTATTAGTATAGAGCGGGGATAGGCTATAGAATCAGCAGCAAGCTTAAGAAAAAGGGAAGGTAGTTTATCAGCATATGTGGAGCAAGGTTTAAGTTTCTGAAGAAGAGATTTGATATAGGAGGTGGGAATGGGTTTAAGAGAGAAAGGGGTTTTGCTAGTATAGGAAGATGAGGGGGAAGAGTTAGGGGGACTGGAGTTATGGTCTGAAAGAGTTGGCTTATGGATGGTGTCAATGAAGTAGTTGTTTAGCAGGGTGGCAGTCTCTAGTGGTGTGTTATTGGTGAAGGGGTTTTGGGGTAGAGGGGTTGCTGGGGAGTAGAATATTGTTAATGGTGGACAAGAATTTTTGGGGGTTGGGCTGGTTCCTGGATTGTGCTGTAGTATAAAAGTTTATCTTATCCATATAAATGTGTTTTTTTGTTAGGTTTCTGATCTCCTTGTAGCTTTGTAATAGGATAGGGGATTGGTTTTCTGCAAGGTTTTCCAGATACTGTCCCTTTTGTGCATGAGAGAGCATGCTTCTTTTGAAAGCCAAGGTGTATATGAGGCCTTTATCCTAATTTTTATTTGGGGGACAAGCGAGCGTAGGATGCTGAGGAAAATCTGGTTGAATTTTTCTACATCTTCACTAAGGGAGGGTAAAGAAGGAAGGACCAGTTTATGGAAGTTAGTTTAGTGTTAAAGGAATCAATGTTGAATGATGGTAGTTTATGGCGGTCTCTGTATATGTGGGATTTAGGTGTTGTAGTATAGTATCTTTGGATGTGAATAGGGAGGTGATCATTAAGGTAGTCGGGCAAGGTGCAGGGGTTGTGGTAGAGATTAGGGTCGGTAGTAGGTTTCCAGTCAAGGATAGCGTTGGAGCCAGTAGTTTTGTTGATTCGAGTAGCGGATGTGATGAGTTGTTTGAAACCATGAAGATTGATACACATAATGAGGGAGTCAGACATGAGTTTTGAGCAGTCTATGTTAACATCTCCCAGAATGATAGTTTCATAGGAAATGTTGTCAGTAAGCCATGCAAGTATACTTTCGAGGACAGGAATGTTATTGCCTGGTAGGATCTAAATTAAGGCAATGGCAAACATTTTGTGGGAGTTCAGGTGACAATTTAGTATAATACGTTCAGCAGGATGAAAGCTAAGTAGTGGTGTTATTAGGGGGAGAGATTAAGTAGATCAGAATAGAGGACTGCTACCCTGCCACCTTTCCTTGTCTCTCTATCTGATCTGAATATGTTGTAGCCTGGGGGTAGGATTTCGTTATTAGCTATGTGAGGTTTTAACCAGGTTTCAGTTAAGGGTAAGATATGAGGAGAGTGTTGGGTTATCCAGGAGTGTAGGTCTGTGGTTTTATTGATGAGGCTTTGTATGTTGATTGAGAAGAGGTCTAGGGATTTGTGAGTGGAGCAGTGTGGAGTAGGTAGGGGTGTGTATGGGGTAGGGATGGGTGGGGAGGGGTGTTTGCTGGGGTTGAGAGAAGAGGAGAAGGTCCTGAGTTGGGGTGTATGTCTCCAGCTTGGCGAAGAGACATTTTAGAGGATGTATGGTGGTGAAAGTGGTTTTAGTTGTGGAGCAGTAGTTTTAATTTGTCATTTGGGTGGGGGTTATTGAGAGTTTTCAACTTGTATAAATGCAAATGGGAGCTGGCAAAGAGTGATGGTGAGATGAAGAAGGAATAGGTTTTATCATGTCAATGAGGGGAACAAGGCAGGGGAGCAGGGTTTGAAAACAAGGATAAGTGGCTTCAAGGTTAAGATAAAGGAAAGGGGTGAATGATCATGGCTTCACAAAGTATTTATGTCTCCAAGCACATCAAATGAGGAAGATGAGGGAATAAAAGTGGGGTAGGAGGAAGAGGGTTATAGTCAAGGGAGACCAGAATCTTCCAGGAGCAGATTTCTAGCTATGTAGTAGTGGGGAGTGGGAGTTGACTGATGTCTTGGAGCATGAGATATTCAAACAAGGATAAACTGTAGGTGTGGTACTAATCAAAGTGAAGGAATTATGGATGTACATGTGAAAACATTATTCAACAGCAGTGGTCATGACTGTGTGGACTAGGTGGAGGAAGGGTAAGAACACAAGACAACAATGATGTAAGGGCATGGAATTCAATGAATGGGAGAACAGGGTCAGGAATGTGTTAGGGGACTGTGAGAAAACTGAGGAGTAAGCAAGTAAGCAAGCTACGGAAACTGAAGAAGAAGAGGCAACAAGAGAAAAGGCCAATATGGCAACAGAGGAAGATGAAACCAGTGGCTAGGGCAAAGCATGATCTATATAAGAGATGGAAGGAAGTGGGTGGGTAAATGGAAAGGCATGGTGCAGAGGTAATGACAAAGGAGGTAAGAGTTGCAAAAGGCACAAGCAGAAAAGGAGTTGATAGAAGAGGTCAAGTGGGGAGGGGCTTTTTTAAATATACAGCTGAAATAAAGGGAGGGACATAAGAGTGTAAGCTGAGCAAAGGTGAGAAGGAGATGATAGAAGACTATGAAAAAGCATAGGTACTCAGTGAATACTTTGCTTCATTCTTTGCAAAGGGAAAACAGGAGGAGAGTAGTATGCTAATATGGAGGGGTAAGTGGGGAGAGTGGTGAACAGGCAGGAGGCTGAGGGTAAACTTATTTAATTAAAGGAGTAAAACATAAGGAACACAAACTACATCCAAGGGTCCTCAGGAATCTATTTGATGTGCTAGCAGATCCTCTGACTAATGTTTTCAAAAGATTACTGGACACTGTAGAACTGCTTGAAGACTGGAAGACAGAGCTGTGATGCTTTCATATGGAGGCTGGTGTGGTAGGAAGAAAAAAAGCTGGTTAATTTTTGGGGGCATCAACCCACATGGGCTCATGGCTAGAAAGAGCTATCAGGCAAACCTGAACCATGTTTATTACTAGGTTACAGTCCAACTTGACAAGGGAATGGCAATATACATGATATACCAGGATATCAATAAGGCTCAAGTCTTGCCCAGCAGGCTTCTAAGCTTCTAGGAAAACCGTAGACATTGGTTGCAAGATCAAGAATAAGAACATATATTGGGTATGGTTAAATGATAGAATACAGAGAGTTGTGATGAAGACAGACAATGTCAGGAATAAGACAAGTGACTCCCAGAGTACCACAGGGATTAGTCCTAGGGCTCATAATTTTGAGGTGTTTGTTTCAGGTATATCTGAGGAAAAAGAGAACAAGACTGCCCTCTTTATTAATGATTCTAAGCTATATACAACAGTGAGGGCTGGAGTAAGAGTTTAAACAAGGATTTTAAATGGTTGATCATGTGGACAGAAAAATGGCAGTTGAGGTTCAATGCAAACAAATACAAAGCATTGTACCCAGACCACAGAGACCTTGGTGTGAAGTATAAGTTGGAGGAGATAAACTGATGGCAGCATTGCAGAAAAATTATCTGGGAGGATTGATCACACCTAGACTTTACCATCAGGAACTGGATCAGAGGGCAATTACAGCAGTTGGCTTCTTACTGGGACACATCCTTGTTTGGGGGTGGGGTGGTGGACTCCAGAATCATATAAGTTGTGCTCTTGCTATATCAGGAGATGGTTAGGCTACATCCTGAATGCTGTGTGCAGTTCTAGAGACAATATATGGAAAAACAATTTGGATTGCTGGAAAAAGTCCAAAGGAAAGGCAACAGAAGTAGGTATAAGACAGAGGTAAAATGATACAAATGAAGATTACAGCAGCTACAGTTCTTTTCCTTGAGATCAGAAAAGCCACAGAATGCAATGCTTGTTCACAAGATCATGTCAGACAGACAGACAGATATGCGGGTTTTCCTGAACAGAAAAAACAAAGATGGAAGAGACGACACAGATGGCATTGGATCTTTGAAAGCATTTCTTCAGAGAGGGTAGTAGTCCCATGAAATGGCATACCAGAATGGGTAGTAAAGACTAAATTACATGGATCCATTTAGAAAGTCATGGAACAGCTGTAGAAGAGCTGACGAATAAGAGAAGAAAAAAGACAAATAGAATGTTGAATGTACTTGAAGGCCAGGCTTATTTTCCCCTTCTGCCATCACAAAAAATGCAACATAAATAAAGAAGTGCTTTCTATATTACCTGTTCTTGTGTTGCAAATCTCAGAACATGCTTATTCCTTTCAGGTAATATATAGTGTTAGAGTACCCATTTCAAGATACTGTGATGAAACACATTACTTTTAAACAACTGCACTGCTATTTTACAGAATGCGGGGTTTGACTTTTTAAGTACTGCATATCCTTAAGTATAGAAAGGCTATTATATAATTGAAACGCGAGCATCTATTTGCAGCTGGCAAAAAAATGACCAAGCACGAATGCTTACATTGAAAGAAGATCATTTACATAATGGGTTAAAGTTACAATTTTGTTCCCAAAACAAAATAATGGTTAGCCTTTGTGAATGCACAAAGATTTATGTCTTGTTAATAAGAAACGTGATTTTGGAATGCATTTCTGAGAATAAATACACAGAACTGTTTTGCATGTGGTTGAAATTTTCAATGCTGTTACATATGTTTAACATCATAATCTTAATCACCTTTATCTGAGTCATCATCAGATGAAATGTAGCTAATTTGTTGTTGTAAAAACCAGCAGTTTTACTCTTCAGTTTAGAAATGCAAAAATAAACCCACAAAACAGATTGTTGTATGGAAATTTTTTCCCACAAATCTCCCACCATACAAAAACATCGTTGAGTGCAGATTTTATTATATTTTCCTTTGGGAATGTTGTGCAAGCCTTTATGCCACTGTCTTTATAGTGATAAACAGTTCAAAATGACATGAAGGCATTTTGTATGGGCCCATTTATCCACAAACTGTTTTGCTTATATTGGACACTTACATCTGCTTGAGTAAAAATCCCTTGTAAACATAGTAAGTGGAAGCTTCCAGAATGCTTTACCATTGTTTTTTCTCTATTTTGAGATTGCAATATCAGTCTATCTATCTGAGAAAGGAGGTTTGAGGTGAAGTCCCTCACATGGGATATCCAGGTGGCTAACCCTAAAAAAAAACTGGTTTAGTGATGTGGGGAGTTTTCCTCTGGCAATATGTTTGCGAGCAGTCTGACTTCATCGTAGCTACATTTCAAATACAGTTCACAGCAGTTTTTGCTCAAAAATGCCACAGTTCTCTGAACTTTTCTTATGAATGACTATGTATTATATAATTTGTGTTGAGCCATAGCCAATATAGAGGTAAGTCAGCTTTATTTAGGGGTGTTTAGGTTAATAGTTTAGTTGAGCAAAGTCATCTCCGGAATTTGACAAATGCATGACTTCTCTTTCACATACAGGCTAATTTCATGAACATCCTATTCATGACGTATCTTTATATTAAGGATTTACATTCCTAATGATAGATTGCACAAAATAGTGTGCACTCAGATTAAATAATTTCACAAAGTGTAAGAGATATATACCAGCACATTTTCTGTCTCGTACACCTAGCTAAAATCAGCTGATGAAATATGTTTAGAAAATACATAATCCACAAAGGTACTCCTGGAGTAGCTATCCAGAATGTCCAATTCCACTTTTTTTTTTTTTTTTTTTTTTTTGCTGATAACCAGATTCTGTATTTAGAATTTAGTGAAACTGTTAGCATTTTCTATTATAAATGTCTGACCTGGACAAGATACATTTTTTACTGATGAAGCCCTTCACCTATTGCATTCACAAGTTAAACTGGAACTCATTGTTATGGAAGATTTCCTATTGACTGAAATCTTCCTAGTGATACCTCCAGTTACCAAACACTGTAGCTCCATGGACTTTTACATGTTATCTTACTTATGACCCAAAATAACAAACTCTCAGATCATAGCAATATACTTAACTGGATGCTTGCAAGGAATCCTGAAAAGGCTAAGCTGTCTGATGTTATAGCTTATGCCATCAGTGATCATCTACAAACATATATGTAGTGTGTAGCCATGCTGGAATCAGAAAGGAGAAGAGATATTGGTTTTCTAGAAATATGAACAAGTTCTCCTCACAGGTATAAAACTGTGGCCTAAAAATCCCCTGGCTGATCTCTTCTAAAGCTTTTAACCCTGCCTTGGGGTGACACAGTTACCTAATTC
Source organism: Protopterus annectens (assembly GCF_019279795.1). Taxonomy (NCBI): domain Eukaryota; kingdom Metazoa; phylum Chordata; order Ceratodontiformes; family Protopteridae; genus Protopterus; species Protopterus annectens. The sequence continues at coordinate 461,577,589 of NC_056746.1, forward strand.
AGTGTCAGTTTTCTTAGGAATTTTAATAATTGCGATCCATTGTTTAAGACACACATCAGGTCCTTCAGCCTTATATGGATTTCCCCTAGCATAAAAATGTGATCTCCAACAGGGACCTTGTATGGTCTATCTAACATAGAACAACACTTGGCTTTGACTGTCAGACTTATGGCTGAACATAATCAAGTAATGCATGAGATAATGTCTAGCATCAAATACTAATAAATTAATATTTTGTATGTCATCAACTTTGGGTTGAGGGATCTAGTCTGGAGAACTGCTCCTGGTGCCAGATGAGCTATCAGGTTACAATTGTCAACTATAATACTTAGTTTAAGTAGCCTTGTTTTCTTTGCTAGTTTAAGTAGCCTGTTCTGTATCATACTTCAACATTCATCCCAAATATTTGTATGATCTCCTGACATCTTATTTATGACATTATATTTGTATGCTTTGTATGCAGTGTTACTTTATGGTACCCTTCTCTGTTTTAGGCATTATTTGTTAGCATTTCATCTCTTTGGCATTATGTAAATTCAGTGTAGAAGAAATTCAAACTCAAGGCTTCTAGGTCCCATTTAAGAGTTTGCCAGTGGTTAAACTGGGAATATAAACACAATTTCTATTCAATTTATCAATCAGGAACTTGAAAGGTTTGACACTACCAATGATATAGATATAGATATAAATATGTTTTAGAGACATAATTCCATAATGCTCCTACTCTAGAATAAAACAATTGCTTGTAACTGATGTTTTAACATCTGGCAGCCTCATATAGAAATTATTTTTCCTGTTATAAATACTATGCCCCAAAATGTAACACCAAGAGAAGCTGCTAATGTGTCATTTCTTAGTGATTTGTACACTAAAATCAAGTCACCCCTCAAAAGCTTATAACCAACTGAGTACAGGAAAAGAGTCTCCAGACTCTCTTTAAAAATCAATATTTTTCAATCCTTTCACCTGCCTAATAATTATCTTCTGGATTCTCTTAAGTCTATTAATTTGGCAAACCTTATAACAACTGAAATACCCACAATGCTTCATAAATGTCCATATGGAAGAGGTAAAGATTGGACTCAAGATTTCTTTCTCTTTAATACTGACACTCCTCAAGATGTCTTTTAAAAGACCAGAAAACGTCCTTATAACTGTGTAGATATGCTTGCAATAACTCCTTTATATACTCTTACTCAATCAATGTATGTTTACTGTACTAGCCAATGATGAATGCAACCAAATGACTGAACAAAATGTGCTTTCAATTGTATTGTTTATTGTAACACACTGTGCTTCTTACAGCATATTTACTTTTTGCTCCTTTCTTGGCCTTGAAACTGTACCTTATTAACTTTTTGACCCTGTACTGTACTTTATTAACATGTGTATTGTATTTACTGTATTTGCTGTACTAATCTTTGTGGAGCTTTTCTCCCCAGGCCTCTGCTGAAAATGGGATCCATGCCCAATTGAACTTTCTGGGTAAACAAATGTAAAATAAAATAATAAATAAATATGATCATTAAATTCCAAAGGATCATCCACCATATGTCCTAGATTGCTAATGCTCTTTATAAACACTCAGCTAGATGACTTTTTCAATGTTGTATCTGGTAGCATTGTCGCCTCACAGTAAGACGCTGTCTGGTTCGATTCTCAGCTAGAGCGTTTTCTGCATGGAGACATGCGTGGATGGGCGTACCTTTGTTGAAGGTTGTGCGTCAGGGGTGGTAACTCAGCATGTAAAAATCAACTACCAATCATTAGCGGACCGGAGTTCTGCTGTGGCGACCCCTAACCGGGAAAAGCCGAAAGACACAACAACATCTATATTTGATAGAGTCACAAGGAGTACATTTATATCTCTTCCAGGGGGCCTTTGATTTATTTCAGTTGTGATAACTTTTTTGAACACTGTTTTGGTCTCATTATGAAATGGCTCACTGCCTATGATAGTGGATGGTATGTGCTCTCATTTATGCCAGTACCCACAGAGCCCTTCTTCTTTTCTCTTTAACCTCTTAAACTGGTCCATCTCATGTTTGTTATAATGATTGAACCAATTAACTAGTAGAAAGCAATCAACATTGAAAAACAACTAGGAACCAAACCAACATCACGAGTGTGGAAAAGTTGAACCAAATACCCATTCACTTAGTAGGTTGTGGCACAGAACAATAATTCCAATACTTTTGAATTACTCATTAAAAGTTAAGTCCTTTCATTCTGCAAAACTGGAACTTCATCAGAACAATCATCCATTATTATCATTTCTTTTTTATAGACAAATTAAGGAAACAATACATAATTTGTAATAAAAAAGCTGCACAAACTATGAAAACACCTTCTCCTGAATACATAACTATTTTAATGTTAAGAATTCATTCAGGGCACTGATGTTACAGCTTAAGACTGAATTAGTTCCATGGTTTAACCAAATAACATTCAATAAATTATCATTCCTAGTTGGTTGTTCAAAATGTGCTTATAGTTGTACAAAATACAACTTTCAATAATTTTATTGACACCAATAGATTTGGTAGAAGGGAAATTCCAATCATTTCCTAGAAGATTAATATCCCCATGATTATATCATATCCTTGATGAAATAAGTCACAGATATTACCACATAGCTTATTAACATGCTCTTTTCCTGAGCTGGGGGGATCTATAGAAGAGTTCTAACAGCTCATCAGAATGAATAGCAGTGGAAACAAACTTAATAATCACATGCATAGGTACACCACCACCTTTGTGGTTCAAACAAACCACATAATGTCCCTTAAACCCTTGAACAAGTAGAGGTGTATTATAATCATTAAAACAAGTTTCAGTGAAGCACAACAAATCCTACTTTTCATCTCCTATTATGCATTCTAAAGGTACAATTTTGTTGTTTAAGCTTCTACAATTGCAACAGTATATTTTCAAGAGATTTAAACAGTTTTTTACCCACCCCCCACCAAGGGAGTTTGCAACTAATCTATTTCCAGCATGGCTAAGATTCATCTGATCTCTACTGCAACAGTTACTTTTAACTTTTAAATCTTACCAAGTAGTTATTACTTTAACAGAACTGATTAGTGAAATTTTATGTATGATGTTTGTCATTTCCCTTGCCAACCTTTTTAACACCTACATAACACAAACTAGGAAAAATATAACTAAATATCAATCTAAACTATTGGGAGTTACTTAATCCCACCATCTCAGAAACCACTTTTCATATACCTCAGTGTTAGTAATGCAAACTTCATACTACAATAATAACTGTATCACAATTAGACAAGTCTTTAAACAGTTTAATTGTTTCTAATATGTTAAACAGTTTTCCACTTCTTAGGCAAGTAACAGTAAAGTGCTATCAATTCATTATCAGGAGAACATCACGAATCCCTCTCAATATGGGGTCAGTCAGCTTGAGGACCATTGCTTTTTGCCTCATTATGACGTGGCTCAGTACCTATCATAGTGGATGGTGATGTGCTCTCATTTATGCCAGTACCCACAGAGCCCTTCTTCTTTTTTTTCTAACCTCTTCAAAATAGTCTCTCATTTAATTGCTCACTATCACTCCGTAATCATTTATTTTGATTAGGAGTAAAAGAACCATTAATAACTAAATCCTTAGGTTGAGTGGTTGACGGCAACCTTATATTACTGTGTTTAACAACTACTTAGACATTAGAACTGGAGCTGAATTAGATTAACACCTTACTGGGAGTTAAATCAATATTACTTTTTTACAGGCATCTTGTTCAAGTAGTTTATTTGGAACTCTGATTTAAAAATTAACAAATAAGTCCTTCTTTTTTAGACTACATGGAGACTCACGATCTATCTCAGAAACTTCAATTTCACTCCACAGTCTCTTGCTACACACTATAGCACCATTTCTTTAAGTCGTTAATGCATCAGTACTATATAAATTAGAATTGATTAACTTATCAGCTTCGGGCATAGCAATGCTCATTCTATGACTTTTAATATTCAAAACTGGATTACTTATATCTCCCTCAGTTTGAATACCTTTATCTGAGAAAATTATGGAAGTCTGCATATAACCATCTATTTGTTGAGTATCATCCCCAAAATTTCTAATAAAGCCATTTGATTCATTAACTGTACACCAACAGCAGTCTTATTTAAAAATAAACTAATTGTGTTGACATAAAGGAAGAACAATATGCTGATTGAATGCTAACATTTTTTAACAGCAGGAAAAGCAATATTTTTCTCTTTCTTGTTTTATGAGTTACCAGAAAATTCATCATTTCAGAGTAGAACCAATGCCCTTGTGGGCATTATTTACTAATCATCATTGTCAATCTTCCACTGCCTGCAGCAATTATTGTGTTACTTTCACCCAATGGTGTTAGACGTCAGACGTTAACGGCATCAGTTTGAATTGTGCCTCTGACCTGCACACCCAATATATGTAGCCAAGAAAGTTTTTTTTTAACTTATATTAACATTTTCCAATATCCTGTCTATTGCTGTTTTGTTAATATGTGAAATTTCAAATAAATAGCTGAGTATGTCAAATTAGGTATATATGAAATGACTTTGACAATAGATTTGGACAGATTACAGACTTGTAATATTGTCATACCCATGTCATACAGCTTGCTAAGCCAAAGCACATATGTAGGCTGTCTGGCACAGCAAGACTCTATGATACAATAGGTGTTCTGCAGACAAGACGTGCCAGTGCATCACACAATTACATGGTAAATTAGAAAGAAACAAATTTTAAATATTTTTATACCTAAAATTTTAAAAATTTACAAATGAAGCAGAGATAATAAACTGAAACTATTTCTTTAACACAGAATACATCTGTGCTTCCTTTCTTTTTTTCTCTGTACTCAGAAAAATCCAGAAAACAACAAAAATCTGTACTCTAAAGAGAACAATCTGGGTCACTATTAGCAGGAAATTATACCTCCCAGGAACTGTATGCATAATTATAACATCTTACACTTCACTGTCAAGGCAATAATTATTCGTAGTCCATGGAGCATGGTGCTTATGCTCTGATATCATAAAAGGACAGACCAGTTAAGCTTTTCAATTGCATGAGGCCCGAGCACCCTTGCTTCGCTTGTTAAAACAGGGTATCGTGCTAGGCAGTTAAATCTCCTAGTACGGTCCAGCAAACAACAGTGTCAGAATTAAAAAACAGATTTCTGTCAGATGTTTATATCAGCACTCTGTCTCTAACTTTCCTTAAAATAAGACAAAGTGTTACTCTGCCTTTTTGACATTGCTAATTAAGTGCTTTATGGCTTTGAAAGTCTGCAAAACAATTAACAATTTGTTTTCTTTTTTAACTAGTAGTACATGTAAAATGTACTACAAAGAATTATGACTGAGTGTCTGAGCATAACCCTTTATTATGTGTTCTCAACATGGATGCCAAGATTCACCTCTTGAGATTCACACTCAAGGTGAATTCCTTGGTATCCATGTCTTGAACATGATGGGTCCAGTTATGATCAAAGACCCACCTATAATCCTCTCTCGCTCGCTCGCTCTCTCTCTCTCTCTATATATATATATATATATATATATGTATATATCTCTCAAAGTACAATTTCCTACTAAACATTGTTATATTAGCTGCTACTCTTTTTGTATTGCTGTACAATAGTTAAATGCCTAGCTATGATCAGAGACCCACCTATAATCCTCTCTCTCTATATATACAACACATTACAGTTAGGGCATATTAATCCCTTTTTGTCTGATATGATTCCTATTCCTTACAACATTTGGAACACTAGAATTAAGTACTAATTTATCTCTCAAGTGCATCAGTATGTGCAACTGTAATTTTTGGACATTCACAACAAATATTTTGGATTATTATCCAAATCTAAAATCCACTTATTTCTAATGATATCTATTGTCTTACACACTAATGGGCAGAAATGTTGTGGTATGACTGTTTTTTTTTCCTTGTTTGAATATGTACATTTTATTTTTTTAATCAACATTTTATTTTTTTTCTAAAACACTGTAAGCATTAAAAGCTAGAAAGAACAAAATATTTGGGGGGAGTCAGGAAGGTACGTGACATTTACGCCTTCATGTACATAGCATGGCACCTTTTTGGAATTCAGCATCCACCATAACATGGTGCTGCCTGGTGCTGTATCATTAAGACCATATAGGTCTGGCCCTACAGTCATGCTGAATGCTAATAAGGCAGGGCAGGGGAGAGGCATATGCAAATTAGCCATGTTCTTCTCTCTGCAAAACTGCTTCCAGGAAGTCTTCTATACACTGAGTAATTTGAGAAATCACTCTGCTGTGATCAACATGACATTCCCACCATATTGCTATATGGAACATAGCCACAAGCCCATGTTAAGCTATCTACCATGACTGTGGTATGAGGACTGTGTGGGTTGGGGGAGCCACTAGACATTACAGATACATTCAGCCTAATTGCCTTAATGGCACTGGCATCAGTATGGAGCTGAGGGGAGACTAGACACCAGGGATTATGCACTAACAGCAATATGGGGATCAGAGAGGATGTAAATACTAGATACCAGAGATACAACTGACCTAATGCCTTAACAGCATGGGCACTGGTATGGGGATTGGGGACTTGGGGGGCAACACTAAACAACAGGGATTACTGTAAATGTAAGTGCATAAACGCAGTGACACAAGTAAGGGAATTGGGGGGAATCACTAGACATCAGGGATACATTCAACCGAAGTACCTTAACAGCACTGATGGTGGTATAGGGAACAGGGTTGGGGGAAATAGTAAGCATCAGGGCTTACTCTAAATGTAAGTGCATAATAGCATTGATGGCAGTAAGAGAATTTGGGAGATCACTAGACATCAGGGATACATTCAACAAAAGTGCCTTAACAGCAGTGACAGTGGTATAGGGAACAGGGCTGAGGGGGAAATACTGAGCACCAGGGCTTACTCTAAATGTAACTGCCATAACAACACTGACTGCAATATGGAGATTGGTGGAGGTGGGGGGAAACACTTGATATCAGGAATTCTATACATATGCTATCATGGCACATAAATTGTTATGGTGCTTAAGGTGTGGATGGACACACTAGCCACCGAGGCAACTACAAGTGTGACACCATGGCACTTAAACTATAGTGGTGACTGGGGGGTGGAGGAAGCCACAAAAGGGAAGATGAGCTGGTGGGACAGGTATGTGGACCTTGCTGTGCGCGTGTGTGTGCGCGCGTGTGTGTGTGTGTGTGTGTGTGTGTGTGTGTGTGTGTGTGTGTGTGTGTGTGTGTGCATGTGTGTGTGCGTGTGTGTGCGTGTGTGTCTGTGTGTGTGTGTGTGTGTGTGTGTGTGTGTGTGTGTGTGTGTGTGTGTGTGTGTGTGTGTGTGTGTGTGTGTGTGTGTGTGTGTGTGTGTGTGTGTGTGTGTGTGTTTGTGTGTGTATGTGTGTGTGTGTGTATTGGTGATTGAATGTAATGTTGACTTGTTTGTGTGGGAGAGTGACTGGGGGGATGCAAATACCTACTTGAGCAGAAGTCTACTACAATGTCCAGATCAGGACTTATCTCATGTGAGGGTAGTAACTGCAATTCAGAGGCATAAAGATTAGCCAATAATGAAGTCCTACCTCATCATGGTAAACATGTCTTTGAATCTCAAATTACCTTGTCATGGATGCAGACTCATGCTAGGCCCTTTAATGAATTCCCAGGATGGTATAACATTAATAAATACATTTGATCATTATAACAAAAAAGTAGTGAATAATTTAACAAATAACGATCAAGAGAAAGCATTTAAGAACATCCAAACATTAATAATGACTTAGACTGCTAAATTATTACAGTTTCTAAAAGATATAAAAACATGAAACTATGTACATTTCACTTGGAGATTAAACTACTTTGGGTAAAAAAGAGATATCACTCAAGTCAGTGTGTATTTCATTAGATCATCTCATGACACTCTGTCTTCAAATTTAAAATAATAAACACATGAGTAAAGGTATAATGTAAAAGATAATGACAATTAGATACAGGCAATAGATCAGAAAACTGATATTGGAAAGAAAAACAGATATTTAAAAAAAATTGCAACACATAATTTTAACTAGGTAGTTTTAAGTATAAAGAGCAGAAGCCTAAGACAGAATATGACAAAGAGGTTAACCTACATTCAGTTGACAATACATTTTTCACCTCATTTACAGAAAATATAATTCTGAAAATGATGAGTCAAAAAACATATAAAAACAGAAAATGATTGTTTGTTTGCAAATGTGGGGGCAAGCCCAACAGAATTTATATCTACCAACTCCACAGTGGCACTACAGTGGAAAAAAGCCAAAAGTGTACAGTATAATGGTGATGATGAAACTCACTGTGATGTAGCATCTTCGCAATGAAGATGTGCAATAGCAGAGTCAGAGGTAACTTGTACATATGCCTGACAAAAAATAAATTTATCAAATTGCATTTAGGGTATCTTCCTAACAACTGGTAAGATTTGATTTATCTTTCTTAGAAAAGTGAATGCATTTACAGGCTTTTATATATTTTAAAGCCAGCTCTTTAATTGATTGCAAAGAGACAAGTTTCAAATTCAACCAATTTTTAGATAAGTATAAAATTTAGTTAGACTAAATAGAGTAATTCATATTCTAAAATGTGATGAGTTTAGACTGGGAATATGCAGGATCACACATTTCCTATTCCAAGTTGTATTCTTGTAAGCTAGGTTAGTTAATTTGTGTTATATGCCCCCAGATTCAACAAACTCTGTGCAAGAATAAAACTATTCTTGCATGGAGTGGTTTGTGTCCATTTAGAACAGCAGTGCACCTTAAATATCATGAAGGCACGCTACTGCACTTCCTATATGAACATGAACCATGAATGAGTGCAGGGGGCGTGTCCAAATATTGCACGGACACTAAACATGCCCCCTGCATTCAGAAAGTGCTGAACAGCACTTTTTAAGCTGAACTGGCATAATACTAGAGCTTTGCTCTAATATTATGCCAGTATTTCAGTGTCTCCGGACACTGAAATGAAAATGTGATCATTTCAGTGTCCGTGGACACTGAAATAATTTTTTGGCAAGAAGAAAGCAATGCAGGGGTTGTGTGACAGGCTCTGTGACACACCCCCTGCAGTGTTAAAGTGCAGTATGACACTTTTGCATCCTGCTAAAGCAGGACATGTGTGCAAATGCACATATAACGGGATAAATCTCCCAAAAGTGAAAAAGCACAAATATAGCCCCACAAACATAGAAAGTTGATAGAGAAGAGGTCATACATTAGCATGAATTACGTAAGGGTAGAAGTCTGAAAGCAAATGTACACCAATATTCCCTAACAGCAGTGCATGTTAATAAAGGCACAAATGATGGGGGGAATAAATACTACATTAGGGACACGCCTGAAAAATTGCCCTCACATACATAGAAAGTTGATAGATAACAGGATATGTATTACCAGGAGTCCCTGAAGGATAGAAGTGTGAAAGCCAAATGAATGCCATTATTTCATGACTGCAGTCCCAAGTAGTTGTCAGAACATCACAATACACACCCATATAACATAATAATGTAATAATAATATATCCTTTTTTTACTAGCCTAAGGAATCTTTAAGTGTAGCTAAGTGGGTGTGCATGTTATGGCCATCCACTTAGCATAGCTTAAACATCCCATAGGAGCTAAACGCAAATAGACAGGTGACATTTCAAAGCCAAGATAGTGTAGTGGGTATAGTTGCAGCTTTACATGCAGATGTTCATGGTTTGAATACCAAAACAAGCAATTTGTTTTCAAATGTGAAAGTAATGTTAAAATTATTTTAATAAACTTAAATTAAGTAGCAACTTTTCTTGTCAACCAGAGTAGTGTAGCAGTTCCAAAAGTGAGATGTCAGTGTAGAAAAGATGTGAAACTCCCATATAAACACAAGTGCCCAATACAATATAGTCATACAAGAATATAATTTAATGAAAGCACATAGGGGGATGTCATGGAAGGTAAATGTAAAATTATAATCACTCCTCAATAAACCTGTGTTTTACGAGCTTCGGAGCATTTTTTGGATATTCATTGGCTTTTTCATCTCCCTCTGGTGTTGGTTGGTGTTTTTGGTTTAGTTTTCCAACACTTGCTTCTGTTTTTTGTGGCTAAAATTATAATGTGTATATAAATATTATTTTATAATATAAAATGATAAGTGTAATATGCTTAAACATGTTATGATCACACTATATCCATCAGTTCTTCTTCTGCCCAGATACAAAATAGTCAGCTCTGCCAAGTTTTGAAACTGGGATGCTGTTATCTACAATCACAGCAAAATGCCACTACACCATCTGAGCTGTGAGAACCTCTAACGCTTTAACAAACATATCATGCATTCTAGTCATTTAACATTAATGAAAAAAAAAACAACAGTCAAACCCATGACCCTGAACACTAAAGTCAGAGAAATGTACCACTACACCATCAGAGCTGTAGGGTTCAATGTTGCTTTTTCAAACATATCATGCAATAGAGGCATGCAATATTAGGAAGAACGTTTTGTGGAATCATTCATGTGTTGTATATAGACATACACACACACACACACACACACACACACACACACACACACACACACACACACATATATATATATATATATATATGTGTGTGTGTGTGTGTGTGTGTGTGTGTGTGCGTGTGTGTGTCTGATGAAACATATATATGAAAAAGTAGAGTCATAATATAGATATACATATATAAAAATATAAAGGTTGAAAAAAAAATAGATATATAACATGCAGTGCAGTTATACCTTAAAACCATCCCTCTCAACCTGTTAGTGCAAAAAATCCGTACAAAGGCTGTAAAGGGGGGGGGGGCACATATAGAGGCATATTTAAAATAGTGCTGTTACAAATGAAGACATTTGCTACAACAACAGGGTGCATTTCAGCAGACAATTACTGAAGGATATGAGGATGGAAACTGTTATGTCATTATTTGCTGACATAAATCCTTGGATCATCACCGTGATTTACCAGAAAAATACAAATAAATTGTGGAACTGAAGAAAAAGTATGGGCCAAACATCTGGACATTCTGTGAAAATCCTGACAGTGGAGAGGTATGGTCAGAACCCCTTAATCCAATGAATCTGGACCAAGCCTGACAAAGTGGGGGGACAAAGGCATGAAAATAGGGACATGTCCAAAATACGTCAGTAGATAAGCTGAGAAAATTGATGTAGTAACACCGTATGTCCTAACACATATTGACTGAAATATCACAATTCCAGGACTCAATTGCTTCTCATTAGTTAGTGACCTCAATCCCCACATCATCCCACTAGTATGTCAGGAATACACAACAGTTATGAGGACCAGACCAAAGATATCGGCTAGACACCTGGACATCCTAGAAATATGTGGACATAACACAACAGTAGGGAAACTACACTGAGCTACATAGCAATGTCCAAACTACAATCAGACTGACATAACACTACCAAGTCCAGTTCTGGGGCTGTATACATGCATTAGCAAATATAACAGGCACTACAGGGATGTAACACTAGTGGAAATCTGACACTGGTCTGAAAGTGCATACTCCCAAACAATTGCACCGCAGTCACATTGACATACCAGTAAGCAAACTGAACACTACAGTATAATGACTGTGTGCGCAACAGAATCCCATTTGCCACTCGCACATTACCCCTACATATACTGCCCCAAGTCACAGTGTTGAGGGAATCTTGAGGTGTTACAGAATATGTCACAGTCTGCATGTACAAACATATACAGGTGATAGGGAACCAGAAACTGGAGCAGCATGCAGTCAGATAGAAAGAGACCATGAGATTCACATGTACCCCCTCCCTACACAGCCCAAATAACATGTGCACACTACACTGCTACACAATCCTGACAGTCGTTTAACAATGGGCAGACATAGACATCTCAAATGTACAGTTTCCCACAGAATGCATAGGCACAGGACTCATATCTATGGCCACTTCCTTTTTACATGTCTGGGGGTCTATGACATCACTGGGATGGTAGCTGGAATGAATGCAATAAATAATGATATTACATACCTCTGAACCTCTTAGTGCATGACATCTGGACAAAGTCTGACATAATTGGGGGACAGACACCCAAACACAGGGGTATATTGGACATATTGCTGTTATAAATGTAGACAGTTGCTGGTGTTACCAGCTTTGTTGTAACATATCTTTTCTGAGGTATATGAAGTCAGTAACAGCAATGAATGTTAGCATTTACTGATGTCATTCTCCAGAGTATCCTACTGATTAGCCAAGGACAACAACTGTATGGGGACAGACCAAACATATGAGCCATGCATCTGGACAGTGTCTAGGCCTCTGGACAGTGTAGAGGTATGACCACAGTGATGTAACAGAATGGAAATCCTCTGACAGCTGCCAAACATGTCACCCAGCATATTGTGGAGTGCATTAAGACCAACATGACACTCCCCCACATCACCTCTGGGTAATCACCCATGTATTATTCATATATAGCATGTACTACAGGGATGGAACTGTAGTGAAAAGCAGAGAGTGGTGCAAAAATGTCCACCCAAAAACATTTGCACCACAGTCACAGCAACATACCAGTACCCAAAATGAACTCTAGAGTAAAAAGACTGTCTGAACAAACATATTCTAATTGCCAGTCATACACTACACCAACATATACTGGCCCAATTCACAGTGTGCAGGGAATCCTGAGGTATTACAGGACATTTCACAGTCATCCCCTGCAAGCATACAGACCTGATAGACCGTCAGCAGCTGTAGCAGCATGCAGAGCCAGATTGGTAAAGAATGTATGGCACTCACATCTGTTACTCTCCCTACCCAGCCCAACAAACATCTACACACAACACTGCTACACAATCTTGGCAGTCTGTTCACAATGACCAGACATGCATAACTGTCATATGTACAAATTTCCACAGAATTACCAGGGTGTGGAACCATAATCCTGGCCACAACTGCAAACCATGGCCAGGAGTCTTCCAGGTCATTGGGATGATAACTGGAGTGCAGTTGGTAATTAATAATATACCATACCTTTGCACCTCATATTGCAGGACATCTGGACAATGCATGACGTACTTGTGGGACAGGGGGCTGGAAATAGGGATGTATCAGACATAATGGTGTTACAAACTGAAACAGTAGCTGGTGTTACATGTGTTGCTGTAACATAACATGCCTAAAGGATATGATGTCTGGAACACCAATGGATGTCAACAGTTACTGACTACAATCTTCACATTATCCTACCAGCCCCACAAAAAACAGACACTGTTCGAGGAACAGACCAAGAATAACAGGCAAACATCTGACCAGTCTGTGGACAACATGCCAGTTGAGAGGTATGTCAGAGACATACCACTGTCAGATGTCAAGTCACCAAGTAAATGCATGCCCAGATGAACCCTGTCAATCTAGTAACCTTCCATGTGTATAACAGCACTAAAGACATACAATCTGTACCCAATTCTGGAGCTTTGTCGCACATGTTGTTGGGCTGTCTTCACATGTCCTGTCCTGTGAGGGATTTCCACCTACTGTCTGTGAAGCTGTACCTCCCACACCTCCTTAATGTTCCCTACACAGGCAAAGAAAATGGGCAAGGCCCACATGAAGGGCATCCCATATGTTAGAACTAGCAGTAGTGTCCAGGCCCATGCCACAATACTATGTGGGCACCTACATAGCTTTATGGCCTCTGCAGTACCTGACAGAACAACATCAACCCCCTCATGGTAGGCTGAACACCTGTGGTGCACAGCAGCAATACGCAACTGCCATCATAGGTGGAAATAATCCCAGGATGGGCCAAAAAGGAAAAGATGCCTCATTGGAAGCCATGTCACCTTGTTCTGCGCAAGCAACTAAGGTCACAGATGATGTGCCCTAAGGCTTTCTTTGAATGCAAACTAGAGACATACACCAAGGCCAATCACTAGGCCTTCCAGACGTGTGTCTGCAATTCCAGAGGCAACACACACATATCTGCTGTGTAGTGGTGGTCAGTAACACCACATACACATATGCCATGGATATAGGCAACTGGCTGCAGACAGGTGAAGTGTAAACATCACCCTCCTGTCCCCCCATAGGTACACATGTGCATATACAGCACCTGACCCCCTCCACTCATGATCAGGAAGCAGGTCTGCAATGCCCTCTCAAAGGCAACACTTAGAGGTCTCCATAGGCCTGATACAGTTCCTGGCTGCATCCAACAGGAACACAGGCATGGGCTCTCAGACCCATTCTGCAGTGCAGTCAATCACAGCCTTTGCACTGGTGTCATCCCATCTGCACAGAGGACAGACAGAAAGTTGATATAAAACAGGTTATGCATTAGCATTAATGTTCAGAAGGATACAAGTCTGAAACAGAAATGTATGCCATTATGTCAGGACAGCAGTCCTCAATGACATGGCCAAAAACCTCAATACTCTCTATTTAATATAGTAATATAATATTAATATCCAATAGGTGATAAATAAAAATATACAGTTCAAATCCCAAAACCAAGCTAGTGTAGTGTTCAGAGTCCTAGCTTTGTATGCAGGTGTACACGGTTCGATTAATGCAACAGGCTATCCAAATTTACATGGGAAAGCAGTGTTAAAAGTGCTATGTTTATATTAAAATATGTAGTAAGTTACTTTTGTTACCCAGGGTAGTGTAACTGGTGTAAAATGGATGTGTGAGTGCATATAACATGTGAAAACACCCATGTATACACGTGTCGCATACAGTATAGTTACACCCTTTACTACTATAATGAAAACACATACAGCCATGTCATGTAATGGAAATCATATACACTTACTAAATGAAGGCATTAGTGTGGTATATTATAAGAATGAACTGTGAGCAATGGTTAGCAATGCTCAGCTATGCTTAGCAGGTTTAACAACACATTTCTGTTGTCCTCATCCCTCTCTCTGGGGTTTGAGTGTCCAAATTCACCTCCAAATTCTGTACAAATGCACAGCTGTTGCTGTATAAGAAATAGACAGCTATGGACCTTCCGTACACCCGTCCTGCACATCAACATCTATCTTTCATATTGTTCGTCCCTCTGCATACCCTTTTTCCACCACTTTCCTATCACCCCTTTTTCTTTTCTTTTAAATAATTAGTGTGGGTGTAAGCATGAGTAAGCAGTTGTAAGAGCAACAACATTATCAGCCCTGCCAGGTCTTAAACCAGGGCCCTGTACACCATAGTGAGAGCAATGTACCACTACACTATAAGGGCTGTAGGAATTGCTGATGCTTTTTCCAAAATATGCAATCAGTCTGGTTTCATATTTATACATATACAGATGTATATATCTATGGAGATGCATATATATGGACAAATATATACATAATATAAATAGTGATCTACATAGAAAATACACACACACACACACACACACACACACACACACACACACACACACACGCACACACACACAGACACACACACACATACACACATACACACACACATATATATATATATATATATATATATATATATATGGTTCTACCTGACATAATCGAAACCCCAGAACACCGACAACGAAATTACCGACACCACATAACCGACAGTGCAAAAACACGAAACCTCACATGCCCGACAACGAAATAACCGACAGTACACAAACACGAAACCTCATACACTGCACACACCACAATAACAACAATCAACAAACAAAACACATCCCCTGTCCAAAAACCACACACACAACACAAGCACACCAAAATCCCTACAAACCCACACTAAACCACACATACACAACTATCTACAACCCTAACCCAAACCCTAACCCTAAGGTCCATCACTATCGCATACTCAGCTAACCCGTGCTCTAACCCTAACTCACTTAACCCGCCCCTAACCCAAAGACTATGACTACCGCACACTTACCTAACCCAGTCCCTAACCCTAACTCACTTAACCCACCCCTAACCCAAACACTATCCGTACCACACACTTACTTAACCCGCGCCCTAACCCTAACTCACTTAACCCGCCCCTAACCCAAAGACTATCACTACCGCACACTTACCTAACCCAGTCCCTAACCCTAACTCACTTAACCCACCCCTATCCCCACAGACCGTCAATATCCACACTTACCTTACTCGTACCCTAACGTCCGTCACTACCGCATACTTACACAGCCTTTTCCCATGCATCCTTGGCGTCGGTGTTTTCATCCATCGCGTCGGTCTTCTGCATTGTCGATCTTCTGGTGCTCGCGATTCACTTGTCGGTGTTTTCCGCTGTCGATGATGTCAGGTAGACCCATATATATATATATTTACTCATACATAACATAACATGTGTTATGTCTGGAAAATCATTGGCAAATCTGTGAATACTGACATTACAGCATTTCCTTCTTTTTCTTATGGCTGTTCCCATTAGGGGTTGCCACAGTGTATCATTTGTTACCATTTCTTCCTGTCCTCTGCATCCTACTCTGTCACACCAACCACCTGCATGTCCTCTCTCACCACATCCAGGAACCTTATCTGAGGCCTTCCACTTTTCCTCTTACATAGCAACTTTATTCTTGCCATCTTTTTCTAATATACTCATCATCCCTATGCAGCACATGTCCAAAGTGATGTAATCCTGCCTCTCTGGCTTTGTCTCAAAACCGTTCAACATGGGCTGACCCTGTCATATACACATTGTTAATCCTGTCAACCCTTGCCACAACCAGTGCAAATCCTAACATCTGTAACTCTGCCACGTCCAACTGTGACTCCTGCCTTTTTGTCAATGATACTGTCTCCAACCCATATAACATAGCTGGTCTCACTACCCTGTTGTAGACCTTCCCTTTCACTTTGACTGGCACTCGTCTGTCACAAATCAGTACTGACACTCTTCTCCACCCTCTCCATCTTGCCTGTACTGTCTTCTTCACCTGTCCCCCACAGTCGTTATCACTCTGAAATGTTGATCCCAATCATTTATACTCATCCACCATTGCCAACTCTACTCCCTGCATCCTCAACATTCCACTACCTTCCCTCTCATTCACACACAGATATTCTGTCTTAGTCCTGCTGACCTTCATTCCTCTCCTCTCTAGAGCATATCTCCACCTCTACAGAGTCTCCTAAATCTGTACCCTACTCTCAGTACAGATCACAATGTCATCTGTAAACATCATAATCAACGGGGACTTCTATATGATCTTGTCTGTCAACCTATCATCACCATTGCAAATAATAAAAATAAAACGTTCTTGTACTACAGAACAAAAACCAGTAAAGAACGTTAACTACCTCTGTGTCTTGAGACATTCTCCCTCAAAAGCGGTTCCAGATAATGTCAAAAAATCTCGGCAAAGTCCACAGCAGCAGTCAAATGATTTTATTATACAAATACAGCGATAATCCAGCAGTTAAGCGCTTTCACTTGCTCCACGGCAAGCTTCATCAGAACGCTGAAAAATGAGCCTCCTAACATTTAAATAAACTTTTTGGCACCAAAACCAAACTGTTTGAATACTTTCCTTTAAAGAGATACTGTAACAATATGTCAAAATACAACTGACGATAAGCTGATGTTCAATACTTGCATCTCAAATTGTCATAATCGCAAAAAAAAAATACATAAATATATAAAATTCAATGAAATGAAATGAAAATATAATTAAACATACAATAAGTAACGCATGTAAACAATGTGTAAATAAATATAAAACTAATAAAATGTCAGAATCTGACGTTCTGATTCCTACTGTATGTAATATTCAATTGAAATATCCCATGTACATTACTAAACATGTAACTTATAAAAAAATGTAAAAATTATTAAAAATGATCAACTCAGAAATATATAAATAATACATATGTAATACCTATATAATTGGAATGATGAAATACATTGTAGTACAGTGTGAAGGACGTCACACAAATCTATAACTACCTATAAAAAACTAAATGTATACTAATATGGTCTAATATAAGTCTACATGGACCCAAAATACTCTTGGGTACTGTATAACATTATCAAGCCATAGCTAATCAGGGTTTAATGGAGATGACATCATTTAGTCCTGGTGGATTAGAAGAATCTAGAAATACTTGCCACCAGTATTCTTTGTAGGACAGCAATCCTTTAAAATCTTCCCTCTTGATGTCTATTAGAACACTGTCTACTATAGTAAAATTGAAATAGTGTCTATCTCCACACTTTTTAATGTGTCTGTACAGTGCATTTTTCTCATCTTTGGTTTTGATACTGTATAAATGTGCATATATGCGCTTATTAAATTTCCTTTCAGTTTTTCCTATGTAAAAACTGGGGCATATCATGCATTTAGCCAAATATATAATCATTTTTGGTGTTACAATTCCCCTTTTTAAACCTAATTCTTGTTCTATTTACATTCTCTAACACAATACTATTTTCCTGAAATATTGTGTTACATTGATTACAATTTCCACATTTTTTAGTGCAAGTGTTATGAGATACTATATTCAAATTGCTTCTCTCTAAGTAGTTCTTAATATTATATCCCATCTTAAACACAAATTGTGGTCCAGTCCCTAATATTCTGACTAATTGTTCGTCAATTGAAATGATGTTCCAGCTTTCTGTCATGATTTTCTTTACTTTACCCACATATGGTCCGTACTCAAGCACATATCTTTTGCCATATGATGAACTGTCAACCGAGATGTGATGAGTTGTTCCATCATTCACCCCAGCCTCATTATTAGATCCAACAGAGGTTTATATTTGCTTCCCCATTCTTTGATAACTACTTGACTAACTCTAACCATCATCTTAGCATCATACCCTCTGTCCTTGAACAAAGCCGTAATAAATGCTACTTCCTCTAGCATGTCATCATATGTAGAAGTCATCCTTATAGCACGAATCATCTGCCCTTTATAAATATTGGTGAATTTGCTCCTGGGATGATTACTGGTAAATTCTAAGTAGCTGTTCGAATATGTATTTTTTCTGTAAATTCTTGATTTCAATCCTGTTCCTACTTTGGAAACAAGCGTGTCTAGGTATGGTATACCATGTTCATTCCTAGATTAAGTGAATTTCAGATAGCTACTACTCTGATTTAAATAATCTAAAAATTGATCCAGTATAATACTACTACCTTTCCATAAGACATAAATATCATCTAGGTATCGTGAATAATATTTGATATATTTCATATATACACTACTTAACACTTTGCTCTCCTCCCAGTCAAGCATAACCAGATTGGCATATATGGGAGCACAAGCTGCTCCCATAGCTACACTTCTGGTTTGCCTGAAAAGTTCGCCCTCAAATTGGATGTAATTATGTTCTAATACCAAAGACATCACATCCAATAATAAACAAGCTTTGTCCCAATCTAATTCTGCATGTTTATGTATACTATTGGCAAATGCCTCTAGTCCTTCAATTTTGGGGATGCACGAAAATAGATCTATCACATCTATAGTGACAAAAAACATGTCCTCACTCCAAGATAGGGTGGGATAATTTTTCAAAAATTCCCATGAGTCCTTGGCCATATGTGGGATTTTTTTATAAATGTATTTTAAATAGACCTCAATGGCTGAGCCCATGGGAAATGTTTTTGATTTACTCCCAGAAATGATTGGCCTAAATGGGGGGTTCTCTGTGTCTTTATGGACTTTGGGAATCCCAACTATGAATGCAAGCTTGGGATATTCAACTTTGATAAAATTGTAAGTGGCCATCGTTATTCTATTATCAATCAAAAATTCTTCCTGATGTAAATCAATTCTTCTGTAAGCAATATTGATTTAATTCACAGACACAGTCTCATAATTCCCTGAATTGTGCAATAAATCAAACAATCTTGAAGTGTATGCTGTCATATATAACTATGCCACCCCCTTTGTCGGGTTTCATGACCCTAATATCCCTGTCATTTCTTAATTCCTGTAGGACCCTATGTTCTTCTATAGATAAATTATAATTGGTCCTAATTCCACATATGTGGTTTTGTAACTTATATATCTGTTGTGTTACAGTCCTATCATAAATAGAAATTATGGGATGCATGGGGGGCACATATGTACTCTTCTTTTTCAAGCCTTTATGCAAAATGTCTTGGTTGATACTTCTAGCATTCTCTGAAGAATCCTTAAATAAAATGCTAAGATTTAATTTTCTAATATATTTCTTGACCACACTAATGCAGTCCACAAGCCTGAATTTTAAAGTGGTGATAAACTTCATCCCTTTAGAGAGTAAATCGAAGTGTATAGTATTCAATGAGTAGTCAGTATAATTATAAATGTTAAAATTTTTATAACTATAAATGACACCTTCTTTTTTGATGCTCTCACTTGTATGATTGACCAAATTGTTATCTTGAATCAATGTCCCCTTCCCCTCTTTTTTAGTTAATTTCTCTTGTCCGTGACATACCGTTGATGCCCCTGATTGTCTTGATGTATTTGCCTTCTCCATTGCAAATAAGAAAGGGCTCACAGCTGAGCCCTGATGTCATCCCACCTCCACCTTAAATGCATCTCTCACTTCTGCTGCAGACAGCACCACTGTCCCACCACCCTTGTACATATCCTGTACCAATCTTACATATATCTCTGCCAATCATAACCTCCTCATACAATATCACAAATCCCCTCTAGGAACCCTGTCATATGCTTTCTCAACATCCAGAAAGACACAAAGCAACTCTTGACTTTCTTTTTACTACTCCATCAACACTCTCAGAGCAAACATCGCATCTGTAGTGTTCCGACCTGGCATGAAAACATACTGCTGACTACTACTCATCACCTCCCTGCTTAACCTAGCTTCCACTACTCTTTCCCATGACTTCATGCTGTGACTGACTAATGTTATCCCTCTGTAGTTACTACAGCTCTGCACATCCACCTTATTCTTAAAAAGGTACACAAACACTTTCTCTCTATTCCACATGCAACCTCTCACTTTCCAAGATATCATTAAACAATTTTGTGAAAAACACCACTGGCATTTCCCCTAAACATCTCCATGCTACCACAGGTATGTCATGTGGACCAACAGGCTTTCCAGTATTCATCATCTTCATAGCTATCCTTACTTCCTCCTTGGTAAGCTGTTGCACTTCCTGATTCACCATACCCACATCATGCAACCATCTCTCTCTCTCTCTCATTCTCTTCATTCATCAGCCTCTCAAAGTACTCTGTCTGTCTGCTCAACATACTCTCTTCACTTGTGAGTACGTTTCCCTCATTATCCTTTATCACCCTTATCTGCTGCACATCTTTCCTAGCTCAGTCCCTCTGTCTAGCCAACCAGTACAAGTTCTGTCAAACAAGTCTTCATATGCCTCATCCTTAGCCTTTGGCACCTCTCTCTTTGCCATGCACCTCATCTCCTTATACTCCTGGCTACTTTCCTCATCTCTACGACAATCTCAATTCTTCATCCCCAAACTCTTTCTCTGTATACTGTCCTGTACTTCCTCAGTCCACCACCAGGTGTCCTTGTACTTCTTCCTCCAGCCACATGTCACACCAAGCACCTTTCTAGCTGTCTCCCTTACTAGCTCTGCTATACTTACCCAGATATTTGTCAAATTGTCACTGCCACCCAGTGCCTGTTTTAACTTTTCCCTGATTTCCACCTCACAATCACCCTTTTCCAGTTCCCAACATTTGATCCTTGGTGCTGCCCTCACACTCCTCCTCTTCTTAAAAAGAAAAAACACAAACCAAACTACGAGAAAAAAATCATGATTTGTCTGAGGAAGTGCATGGAAGTCAGTGCATGAAAGCGCTCACAATAAATTTTCAACAACACTCGTGGATTTTTTGGTCTACTGGTTTTGCCACTGATTTTTTACTCCTCCTCTTCTTGATCATCACTGTCATCTTACAGACAAACAGTCGCTGCTGCCTGATTGCACTTTCCCCTGTCACCACTTTACAGTCTCCAATCTCCTTCAAGCTGGCCCTCCTACATGGGACATATTCCACCAGTGTGCATCTCCCTCCACTCTTGCATGTCCCCCTAAGCTCCTCCCTCTTGTTATAGTATGCATTCATCACAGCCATGTCCATCCTTTTAGCAAAATCCACTACCATCTCACCATCTGCATTCCTTTGCTTAACACCATACATACCCATCCATTCCTCATCCCCTCTGTTCCCTTCACCAACATGGCCATTGAAATCTGCTGCAATTACCACTCTCTCACCCCTGGGTACAGTCATCACCACATCTTCCAACTGACTTCACATTTCTCTTTCTCATACATCACACAAGCAACTTGCGTAGCATATGCACTAACAACATTCATCATTACACCATCAGTTTCCAGATTCATAGACATCACACTATCAGACACTCATGTCATCCTCCAAAAACACCCTTGGCATACTATTCCCTCAGGATAACCCCTACCCCCTTTCCTCTCCCATCCACACCCTGATAGCACAATTGTGATCTGCCTCCAATGCATCTAGCCATACTCCCCTTCCATCTGGTCTCTTGCACACACAATATAGCCACCTTCCTCTGGCTATCATATAAGCTAGCTTTGTCGCTATACCAGTCATACTGCCAACATTAAAAGTTCTTACCCTAACTACAACACTCCTATCCTTTCGACTCTCTTCCTGCCATATGAGTGTTGGACATCTTCCAGGGTATGTCTGTCAATGCAAAGGAAACTGTGCTATTGAATGACTCAAGTGTTTTACAGCAATATTAAGGCAGTGTCTCTAATTTTGTCCCATTACCCCATGTATGTGTGGCATCCTACAGATGTCCTGCTCTAACGGGTTGAGAGGGATGACTGTGTAGCAAGAGTGTGAATACAGTGCACCATACTGACATAGAACAGAAATGTATATCAGGTATTACCTGTGCACATGTCAGTAAGAGTAGGTGCATCTGGCCACCTCATAACAACAGACATGGGATCCATAATGTCAGTTACATAGGCTGTACATGTTGTACACATGTGTAATCTTAGTTACTGTCCATCCAATGGAGTGAAATTTCTACAGCTACTGGTTGTTGCATTGCCTTGACACAGCCATGGGTACTACAATAAGCATGATTATCTGTTTGAAATTGGAGAGGCATCCAACTGTGTTATGACTGTCTGTCCATGCCTACTACAAACAGCTATATGAACAACAACATAGCTGTATGGACTCAGCAATACTTTATTTGTAAAACCTGCCTCCACCAAAGTAGAGTAATCCCCTTTGCTGGACAGCAGCAATACACAAACCACAGACTTGGTCCCTATATTGGCTGTACAGGGCAAATTAGGAGCAACCACCAACTTGGCATCAAGTCAGCCTTTGTCTGATCAAGCATATAAGGTCACAGGTGGAGTACTGTAAGGCTAACTACGAGTACAAATTGGACACATCCACCAAGGCCAATCACAAGGCCATCTTCACATATGTCTGCAATCTCAGAGGCAACAAGCCAACCCAGCCTGTAATGGTGGTCAATCAGACCACATACACAACATAGCTATAGCCAACCTGCTGCAGATAGGTTTAGGGCAAACATCACCCCCTAGCTCAGCATCACTGCAGGTGGATATGCACAGTACCCACACCCCTCCCCTTATCAGCAGTGAGCAGGTACATATTGCCTACTGAAAGGCAACAAACATAAGTATCCATGGGACCTGATAATATCCCTGTCCACATCCTACATGAACTCAGGCATGTGCTCCCAGCTCCATTACACACTGTAGTCACATCAAGCCTCGGCACCATCCACACCCCATCAGCATGGAAGATGGACAATGTCATCCTTCTACACAGACATGAATGCAGAATAGAGGATTATGAAATTAACTAGCCCTCATTGGGGGAAATATGACACATCAGGACCAGTAGTGCAATGCAAGCAGATACAGTGCTGATAGATTACAGGGGTATGGTGTGGTTATGAGTGGTGACTACTGGTAGTCAATGTAGTTGTGCAGATTCTGTACATATTGTTGCCAAATGTATGAGGTCCTTTGATGTGTTTCCCTTTTATGTCTTCCAGATGCAATGTCGCATCAACAAAAGTCAACTTTCTCAGTGGCTGAGACAAATATAATCATAGAAGCCATACTACAGAACCATGCCATAATGTTTGGCTGGAGCCAGCAACATCTGCAGGAGAGGGCCGGCCTGTGGGATGACCTTGTCCACTGGGTAAACAATGTCGGCATGCACACACATACATATGAGCAGGGCCAGCATCGTGCAAATGACCTCATATGCCATACCCGGCAAAGGACTGCTGCAGTGGCCAGGGACCGCACAGCCACAGGTGGAGCCCTAGCCATGCAGACCCCACTGACACCCACCGAGGAGCTCCTCAGCAACTTTAGGGCACCCATCCCAGTACAACATCAAGGTACAGACCCCCCCACACACATGCTGGGGGTGGGTGGCACCCAGACAATGGACGAGGAGCATGCAGGTAAGGCCCCAGTGGAGATTAATAGACTAGTGTAGCAGACATACTTGTATTTGTAGAGTATCTACATGCATGTGTCAGGTCAGATTGCAGTTGTGGATGGGGTTTTCTAATCACAGAAGTGCACATCTATGGACAAGGACAGCAAATTGTGTAGTATTGGGGGTTGTACTGTAAATGTGCAGACATGCTGCATCCATCCTGTACCAATGCCACATGTGAGTCTGCTGACAATACTTCTCTCCCACAACTACCTAGGTCCCCCTGGTCTGCATGTGGGACAGCAGCCTGACGCTGTTTAGTATGGAATTGTTCTGTTGTGGTTTTCCAATACCCCAGGCATGTGAAAGCCATGCAATGTACCATGCACACAACTGTCACTCATAGCCATATTGCTTTATATGCATGTTCACTTGTGCTGGGGTTAACTGCATTGCATCACAGTGATCACCACAGGGGCCTATCTGAAGAGAATGTAACATCCCTGTAGCATACCTCACAACCTGTCAGTGTAAGACTTCTGGACAGAGACTAACAAAATGGGGAGACAAACGGCCTAAGATAGGGACATTTGTAAAACATTACTTTCATACAGTGGATATAAACAGTGTACACACCCCAGTTAAGATGCTAGGTGTTGGTGATATATATACAAACTGAGACCACAATATGTCAGTCAACACCTTTTACAACCTGTAATGTGACCTATGACACGAACAATTCACTTGTAAAACCAATCAATCTGTCAGGCACCAAATATGGAATATACAAACCTTACAATAAGCTGGATGCATATGTGTGCAGACCCTTCAAATAATATTTTATTGCAGCAGCTTGTGATTTACTGACAGCATTCAGTCTGCCTGGGTACACACTTGCCATCAAGTAAAGGTACTCTGAGTAACACCAAATAACAGTCTGCTGTGCAAGTAGGATATTCATGACATTTGCTCAGTTGCCTGCAACAGCAACAGCCATGGCTTGCAGACAGCTTAGAAAGCAGCAAAGGGATCTCATATTTGAAAGGTATCAAGTCCAGAGTAGGGTACAACAACATTAGCACTGCATTGCATACACCATGGAACACAGTGGAGGCAGTTGTCAAAAGGTGAATTGCATATAGGACAACAGTGCTGTTGAAAAGAACCTGAAGTCACTCCAAAAATGATGACAAGACATGTCAACACCTGGTCAGGGAGGCTGCCAGGAGACATACAGCAACACTGAGGGAGTTGCAGGAATCTTTTGCAAGTACTGGTGTTGTGTACTACATGTCAGAACACTTTCCCGTATTCTGCATATGTCTACCCTATGGGGTAGGGTCAGAAGACGGAAGCATTTCACTACACTAAAAAACATCCAGGGGTGGATACAATTTGCAATACAGCACATCAAGTCTCCCAAAGGCATGTGTGAAAATGTGTTATGGTCTAATGAGACAACAGATCGACCTCTAAGCCACACCAAAAGGTATGCGTGGTGCACAAGCAACACCTCTCTTAACCTGAAGACCAACATCCCCATAGTGAATCACGCTGGTGGCAGTGGCCTGTTGTGGGGATGCTGTTCCAGAGCCAGAACTGGGCCTGTAGTCACAATGGTGGGATTTTTGAACAGTTCCAAATACCACCCACATCTGGCCCAAATCCATCAGGTGTCTGCAAGAACGCAGAGGATGGGGAAGGGTGTCAGCCTTCAACATGACAAAGACCCGAAGCATACATCCAAAGCTACCTAAGAATGGCTCCACCTGAACATACTCATGGTTATGGATTGTGCCAACCAGAGCCTAGACCTACACCACATAGAAAAATCTCAGTGTGACCTAACGAGGGCTGTGCACATGAGCTGCCCTTGCAATCTGACAGGGCTGGGTGACCTTTGCATGGAAAAGTGGCCAAATAATGCCAAGTAAAGATGTGCCATGCTGATAGACACCTTCACAAGAAGAGTGAATGCTGTAAGTCACTTACAAGGTGCTTTAACAAAGTATCATTTTAAGGGTATGCACACTTATGCAACCACCATATTGTACATATTGCAGTCATATTTTATACGTAATGCATTTGTTTGTTTATTGATTGGATTGCACAGATCATATGTCACATGAAAGATGAGTAACATATTTGAATGCATTATTGCGATCTCATCTTATATATTACAAGAACATGGCATGTTAACAGGGTTGTGTACACTTATCAGATCCACTGTAATCTTAGAAAGTTGGTGGTATAACAGGAATTGTGTGACCATACATTTACTGCTGGTTTGGAGGTCTGATACTCAAATGTATGTCATTAATGAGTGGTGTCACTCCTCAGATCATCCCAGTTATGTATCATAGAAACTCTGGGGTTATGAGAAACAGAGAAAACATATGAGCCAGACATCTACACATCCTGTGAGGATCTGTACAGTTGTGAGGTATGTTCTGTAGTACTTGCCACTGTGCTATACAGGTGAACAGCAATGATGTGTACATGGGTGCAGTCTGTGCTGGGGAATGGCCATCACACACTAACACTAATCACATATCCCAGAGCTCTATATTGTTAGTTACATGTACTAAAACTGGCTGCAATTCAAGATGTTGAGGGCCATGTGTCCTGCATGTCACCATTTGGGTAATGTGTGATCTGTGTAACAGATTTGTGCCACCTCACCTGTAAGTGTGTGTGTGTGTGTGTGTGTGTGTGTGTGTGTGTGTGTGTGTGTGTGTGTGCACATGTGTGTACCAGCCAATCTCAAAGTGCAGGTATTAATGTACATATGTTGTCTTCCCCTCACAGGTGGCAAAGGGGTTTGGGATCCCTCCCGCTTGGAAACTGATGTCATTATCTCTGCAGACTCTGACAATGATGATAGGAATAGTGAGGTACAGGTGGGGTTGTCAGGAGCTGAATCTGTACCATTGGTAAGCGTCCCACTCTTGTCCACACCATCCATGCACACAGTGACAATGCCCACACATACCCCGTCACCAGTGGCCACAGATGATGGATAGTTGGCAGGTGATGGCATTGAACAGGCTAGTGTGGTGACAATGGCAGGTCTGAGTGTAGACACTAGCCATAGCCAGAGTGCAGGCTAGGTCCCACAAAGGCAGATGGACTGCAGGCTCACAGAAGGACTGCTGCTCGTCAAGCTGCTGCTGCAGGTGCCACAGCAGGAGTCACCAGATGCATGTTTCAGGCTGTCATGGAAGCACAGGCACATAGTGAATGCCACACCAAATACTCAGGGTGGTGGATGCAACTCTTCCTGATTTATGTGGTGACATACATGACCTTGCTGAGGCCACACGTTAAAATACTGAGGTTATGAATAGAAGGTGGGGTGAGACCTTGGCAATCCTTGACTGTGGCATGTCTGTGCTAGAGCGTGTGGTGGGAGATGGCCATCAGCCTTGTAGATGTAGGTCAGCACCAACAACAGTTGAGAGTCTATGAGGCCATGCACCTTTACATTCCCATAGTGGTAATGACACCAGCACTACCGAAGGGGGTTGCTGTCCACATTACATGGGGGCAAGCCATGGGCACTTGGTCCTGTGTGGTCCCAGCAGGGGCACATTTCCACCAGACAGCAGTCACCATCAGGAAGTAGTACTGCATCTGGCCTTGGGCCTGGTGGTGCCTGTGATACCCCTGGCAGGACCAGTTCCCATGTCTGTGGCCAGAGATGGTGAACTGGACACCTTGCCATGTATGGTCCACAGCTGCCCAATGTACCCCTGTGTTGGGTAGCCACATGGAGTGACTGTGTGCATACATATACACACACATCTGTATCATAGGCAGTTCACCTCCAGATGCACACAGCACCTCTGCACAGCCCATCTATTGTATACCCCTCCAAACACACTAACATGATTCCAACTGTATGGCCCAGCCTAGGCCTCTGGCAAACCCACATCACACCCTGTGCATATGATGATACCTGTGCCACATCCCTGTCATCCATAACATCAATGCAGGGACATGCTAATATGGGCCTGAAGCACAGGGTGAATATAGTACAGTGTAGCTATGTAATACTAAGTAAGGTGCTGTCTGCTTGCATTTGTTATTGGTACAGATACAGGTGTATATACCTTATTAGCCAGGCTGCATTATTGCTTTTAGTACCACTGACTGAATGTAGTCTGACATGCAGTATTCTGTTTGTGTTCCAGGTGTCTGTGTGTCTGCAGGCTGTGGCTCTGCAGACATTCCCAAGAGGGAGTATGGCAGAGTGGAAATACACCGACCATGTCATAGGCAACATACAGCTTTATATGTACATGTACCAGGTGCTTATGCATGCAACAGTGTGTGAGGGGCACTGTTGTCAGACAGTGTGACCTTACACACATACTCCTTGTCATAGACAGGTAGCCTTCAGACATGTCATCTCAGTGTTGTGTAGTACGACAGGCTCATACATACAGAACAGGTTACTGCAGTAGTATCAGCAGGTCCCTCACAAGAGTAGCCATTACATTAACTGCAACAGATTCACCTGTCAACACCTGTTGGCCCTGCCATTTCTTTCCCATACACTCAACCCTGATGCAGTTGATGAGGGCATGCATGATACTGTGTATGGCAGGTTTGTGGTATGTATTCCTGAATTCACCGGGTGGAACAGGGAGACAAAATGGTATATCCTTTGCATACTCACAGTAAGGACTGACACAGGGGATGTGCACAGAGTAACATAAACACAATTGGCAATAGACAGATTAGTAAACCTACATTTCCACCTTGATGTACTGTACTACTACATATACATGACATGCCCCACATAGATTATAATCATGAGACATAACACACTACCTCTTACAACACATAATGTTCTGAATGCCTTCACAGGTGCTGAGATAACCCACAAGAAATAGGATGTGTAGTCATGTATTACTCCTACATGCCTGGACAAGTGATAGTGTAACAGACGTTGTATCAGCATGATGTTTCAGTCAGGTATGATGCCTGATGCTGGCATGTGTGTCACTACACTCGCTGTGGCTAATTTGGCAACAATATCACATATATGGGCATTGTTAAGTGCCACAGACCACATATAGGTTGCAAACATCTGGATATTCCATAGATATCTGTAAAGAGGACTGGTATGGCCTATACAATGGTTTAGCATGCTGCATGTGAGGCAGATGCCATTACCATTCTATATAAAGTAATGCCATTGGGAGGTGGTAAACAGACGCGGATGGTACATGAATCAAAATGGTATCAGCCAAACAGGATATGATCTTCACCCAGAGACATACACACTTGCCAGTATTGAGATTAGAACCCCTACCTATCTAGTCATTTCTACTATAGTGTTACACAGTTATCAGATGTGCTACAGAGCTTATATGATTTTACCTAGTCCCAATGCACTTCTAAGGTGAATGACATCAGCAGACCTAGTAAAGTAGGGCGATGGGAAGTTTACAGGGTGGTACACAACTCAAAATGGTATAACCCACACAGTATGTGATTCTCACACAAACACTTGCCTGTATTTAGATTAGAACCACAACCTATCTAGTTATTTCTCCTATAGTGTTACACAGTTGTCAGATGTGCCACAGAGCTTACATGATTTCACCTAGCCCCAAGGTACATCTAAGGTGAATGACATCAGCAGGCCTAGTAAAGCAGGGTGATGGGAAGCTTACAGGGTGGTACACAACTTAAAATGGTATCACACACACACACACACACACACACACACACACACACACACACACACACACACACACACACACACACACACACACACACACACACACACACACTTGCCTATCTAGTTATTTGTACTGTAGTGTTACACAGTTATCACATGTGCTACAGAGCTTACTGGGCTGACAACTGGCCAAAGGTGTTGATAACTGCACAGCTGAGGTAAACTGTTACAGGTGCCAGAAAGTCTGCCTTCAGTTTTTCCCTTAGATCTTGCTAGTTCTTTCTCTCCTGCACTTCAAATAGCCTAATAGCTTTGCAGTTCAACAGTTTTTTTTCTCATTTATTCTAGCACACCTGAGAGCCATCAGCAGTAGTCATTCCTCATGGAATTAGCTCCAGTACTTAGTAGTTATGACCACCCCTCCTGGCATGATTAAAGTGCAGTTCTCTGTGTATCTGCCAATTACCCTGGTGCATGTGGGCATTCTGAGGCATTGTTGCAACTGTCTTGTGTACAGACAACCCTCTCCTCTAAAGTCTCAACACTCAGACTTGTGAGAGATACCCCTATATCACCGAATTGGAAGATATGCAATCTCCAGTGAAGACTGGACTAACTGGTCAAGAGGAAAAGAGTCAACACCTGCTGTACACCACATGGAACACATACTCCTCCAGAACACCCACTATTGCAGCTCTGACATAAAACAATAAACGCACACCCACCTTCACAGAGGCACTCAATACACATTTACCCAAACAGTAGAGACCACCAAGACAGACACCCACTCGACCACCACAACACAACAAACCACAGGACACACATCTCACCTACACAGTGTGCCCCTCAACCTAAGCCCAAAAAGCTAACCACCTTGCCTGATACAGTAATCATAGGTGACTCAATAGCCTCACCTCAGGCTTTGTCCCTCCCAAATGGTGCACTGCTACAGTCATCCCTCTTTATAAAGGTGTGACAACTACAGACCCTGGGAATTATCAATCCATTAGCTTGACGAGTCTGATATGTGCAGTTATGGAGTGCATCATCAGGGACCTGATCGACAAACATATAGGTGATCTCTTAACTCTGGACCCCGCACAGTTTGGCTTTGTGCATGGGAGATCATGCCTGCTCAACCTGGTTGACTTCTTTGAGTCAGTCGCCTGGGCTGTGCATGACAGTAAGGCACTGCATACAGCCTACATCAATCTGGCTAAGGCTCTTGATACCATTCTTCAGTCGGGAATTATGGATGAACCAACCAAACTAGGCATCAACCCCTATATCACTAGGGAGGTTGCAAATTGGCTCACAGATAGAACCCACAGTGTGAAAGTAGTGAGCTCCAAGACAGACTGCCAGCCAGTCACAAGTGGAGTCCCATAGGGGTCAGTCCCGGGTACTCTCCTGTTCAGCATCTACTTCTCAGGAATCCTGGTCAACCAGTCCAGGCCGACCAAATTCACAGACAACTGCAAGATAAGAGCCATCATTAAATTCACAAGTGATGCAGACATCCTACAGAAAGGCTTTACTGCGACCACTGACTGGTGTGGAAACCATGGCCTGAAGCCTAAAACCACAAAATGCATCATCAGCCCCTTTGGTAAAATGTCAGTTCCCACTAAGTAACACATCGATGGGAGCCCACTGAATGCTGTAGGCATTATAAGAGATCTGGAGACACATGTTGACAGCAACCTCTCCTTTAACCACCACATTGCCACTGTGGTCAGGAAATCCTTCTATGTGGCACATCTCATTACCAAGGATTTTGCATCCAGGAAGAAAGAGGTCAGCATCTCTGTATACTCTTTCCTCATTAAACCAATCATCAGGTATAATGGCCCATTTGGCATGTCCCTCACTAGACACCTGCAACAGCTGGAGAGGTCACAGAAGTACCTCATAATGAGGATCCTAGGCATTAAACACATGTCCTACACAGACAGACTCAAAAGACTCTGGTTATTCTCTGTCTCATATCATCTACTTAGAGACAATCTCTACTTGACTTGCAAAGCTATGTCTGACCCAGCTCTTTTACTAATGCTACATCTAAAGACATCACAATCTCTCTGTACCACACACTGCAGGGACCTTGACCTCATTACCACAATCAACACAACATGCTGGAGGGATAGGTTCCTCACCCAGAGACTGCACATGCCCTGAAATAGACTTCCCATACATATCAAGCAAAGCACCTAGATGACCCTGTTCCAGTGAGATCTTAATGAGTGGATGGGTAATAGAAAGTTCACCACAGGGATCACTCCAGTGCATCTACTTTATGGGGGCACTAGGAACTAACTTCGGGTGGCACAATGGCAGGGCACTTCTATGGGCTAGGCTTGTAACACCTCCAGGGCCATTAGCCTAGTACACACCTATGACCTTATAAGGGAAGTGACATTGGCATGACTGATAAAGTAGGCAAGTGTATGTGGGTAACTTATCAAAAGACTTCTTCCTACAAACACACACACACACACACACACACACACACACACACACACACACACACACACACACACACACACACACACACACACACACTTATACAGCTACACACACATTTGCCAGATCTGAGAGTAGAACCCCTGCCAATCTAGTTATTTGTACTATAGTGTTATACAGTTAGTGCATGCAATACACAGCTTACTGGATTGGCAACTGGCCAAAAGTACTGATAAGGGGAATGACATCAGCATGACTGATAAAGTATGCCAGTGGGTGGGAAACTTATCAAAATACTTCTTCCTTCAAACATACAC
The DNA here is from genome assembly GCF_019279795.1 of Protopterus annectens. NCBI lineage: Eukaryota > Metazoa > Chordata > Ceratodontiformes > Protopteridae > Protopterus > Protopterus annectens. The sequence continues at coordinate 461,610,563 of NC_056746.1, forward strand.
ACTTTCACACCCACACACATTTGCCAGATCTGAGAGTAAAACCCCTGCCTATCTAGTTATTTGTACTACAGTATTACATGGTTATTGCACATGCTACACTGCTTACTGGGCTGACAACTAGCCAAAGGTGCTGATAAGGGGAATGACATCAGCAGGGGTGATAAAGTAGGGCAGTGGGTGGGAGACTTATCAAAATAGTTCTTCTTACAAACACACACACACACACACACACACACACACACACACACACACACACACACACACACACACACACACACACACACACACACATTTGCCACACCTGAGATTAGAACTCCTGTCTAGCTAGTGATTTGTGTTATAGTGTTACACATGCTATGGATCTTACTGGGCTGACAATTGGCCAAAGGTGCCAATAAGGGGAATGACATCAGCAGGCCTGATAAAGTGGGGGCACTAGGAAGTGTTGTGGGTGGGAATGGACTAAAACTGTTTCACCTACAAACAAACACACACACCCTCACTCTCACATACACAACTGTCTCACACACACAGTTGCCAGTATTGAGGTTAGAACCCCTACATATCTAGTTATTTCTACTATAGTGTTACACAGTTATTGCATGTGCTACAGAGCTTATAGGGGTGATCAATGTCCAATGGTACTTCTAAGGTGACTGAAAGCAGCAGATCTTGTGATGTAGGGTAATGGGAAGTGTACTGAGTGAGAAGAGTCTCCTAATACTTGGACCTATGGAGACAGACAGACACACACACACACACGTGTGCACAGGTGATGTGATATTATAAACTCAACCTTAGTACTGTTACACAATGGGGCTCACCTTTTATGCTAGCACATGCAACTGTTTACAACTGGTATGCCACTGTCCACAACAGGACATCTCTGTATGCCATTCAGGGTATCTGTGTGTGTGTGATTCACTCTGTCTGTGTTTCACTGTTTATCTCTCAGTTCCCCAAATCTATGTGTGTGCATGCTTTACATATGTGTGTATCTCACGCAACAGATGCAGATATTTCACATATGGGCCACCTACAGCTAGCTGAGGGTAATCCTGTCTGATGTGTGTGTGTGGGGACAGCTGAGGTGTACATAGCTGTCTGTATGCAAGGACATATATATATATACACAATACAGTCATATATTCCAATGTAGGTTCCAACATGTCCTGTGATTGTCTAAGTGTAACAGCATACCCAGTGTGACCTTCTATAGTTATGGTGGGACTCCATTCCAGAGATAGGTGTACTGCAGTCCAGGGTTTTGTGTGCTACAGCCATACCTCTCAGGAGTACACAGGACTTTCCTCAGGGTACTTGTTTTGTTTAGCAGACATTTTCTGACATATCTGTAGTCTGAAACTGTAATGTATTGTGTCATTACCTTGTGCCAGACATCCTCAGATCACCAGAATGCTTTACCAAAGGAATACTAGTTGTATGATGCATACACCAATGTTATGAGGGCAGCTATGTTAATTCTTGCCCAACAAGGCCATTTGTGAGGTGTGGCTACAACCAGTGTAGTAATGACACAAAGCTGTGTAAACAGTCCAGCAACCTGGTGATATACTGGCTGGGGATCTCCTGCTTGTGTGGTATCTTTCTAACCTGAGATGTCATATCCTTGTGTGTGCATACCTCTGAGCTGTACATTTTTTGGCAGGTTGTCCAGGTGTTTGGCTAGAGGTTTCATCCTCTCTACTTACATTTCTGTTTTTATGGTAAGTTAGTTACATATAATCGAAGTGTGATGTTACAAAATAATATAGACATTACTGTTTCAGAATACATAACCTTCAGACAATTCCTGCTACTGCAAACCCCCACCCTACCAACTTTCTCAGTATGTAAGGGCAATATTTACAACACATGCCTATCATTGTGCCTCTGTTCTACTTTTATTTCTACCCTTGTCAGATATCTTGCTGCCAAAGGATGGGGAGTTATGGGTGTGGGTACAGAGTGCATTCAGCTGTGCAGGCATGTCCATTATTTGTAAATGCAAACATAAGAAAAAGGATTATTGAGAATGACCACTGGCAACAGTACCACAAAGCACTTATTTTCACAAAAGCCTTGGCGCCTCTGCTACACATCCTTCAGGATGTCACTAATATGTGTAGTATGTTCCACATAGCACTGTGACTTCCAGGTATGTCAGTGGCAGAGCAGTGGGTATCACTGACATGCATAATAGTTGGCACTGCAGTTATCTGCACATGGCTCTGTCAAAGGCAGCACTGTGCCTAGGGCAGTGCAAGATGACTGCCAGGAGAACATGCTGGCCAGATCGAGACAGTATTAACCACACATACACATAGCTCATTGACCCCTGCATATTGTGGACAGGCAACATGTTTTCATGTGTATTGGTCCAGCCCTGCCAATGTGTGCTATGCTGCTATTTCCATGCAAACATATATGTTACTGCATTTGTGTGGGTATATGGGCGGCACACCTGTCAACTGTACACATTTGCGCAGACTGTGCTGATATTTGCTTTACATTTTAGTTCCATTTACCATAGTATTGTGCCCTGTCTTGGGGACTGGAGGCATATCAGTAAAGAGCCCAGGTAAGATTGTACTGGCATACATTTGAGTTTCAGACTTCTTACCCTTCATAGCCTTACTGCAGCTGCAGGTCCTGCTGTGTTATCACTGTGTGAGTCTGTAGGGGGTTAATTCAACATTGCCACTATTTGTGTGCCTTTACCAGACATTTCTCTGAGGTTTTCTACAGCTGACATGCTGTGTGGGTGTGAGGGGTGGTTATGGGACCCCCACCCTGACATCCATGACTGTGACCTATGAGCCCCCAGTTAGTTGTCCCCACACATATACTGCAGTGGGATTTGCCACCTTGGGTACTACTGCACAGTGTGTGGAGGCCAGTTTTGGCCAGACATTCCCTGGTGTTCCACATAGCTGCCAGTTGTGTATTGCTATCTCAGTAGGCCACCCCATTCCCTTGCATGCATGCAGAATTACCATAGATATGCTAGCAGAACATACTATTCCATTCATTTATTGTTAAGAAGACTGACTTACCTTGTGCTTGCAGCAGTTGTGAGGACGGTTTTTGAGGGCTGCCTATGTTGGATGCCCACAGTACACTGCCTATACATGGTAAGTTACAAGTAATGTGATGTGTGTGTCATCCATTTTACTGTGTGTGCGAGTCAGAGAGAGGTGTCAGTCCCTGGGGTCCCTACAGTGTCAGTGTATGTGTTAGGCATTGCCTCTTTGCCAAGGCCTGAGCATACTGGGCACACCTCTGTCTGCCTACGGGAGCAGGCTCAGGGGCCTCCTCCTGTGAGTCCCTCTGTGCCTGCGGGGACCTTGACAATGGTGGCGGGCTGTGTGTCCCTTCCCCATGCTGTTCCTAATGCAGCTGTTTCCACAGTATCATATTGTGTAGCATGGCATATACTATGAACATATGCGCACATGTGGCTGGAGAGTACTGCAAGGCTCCACCAGACATGTCAAGGCAGTGGAACCATGACTTCAGCATCCCAAACACACACTCAATAATGATCCTGGTTTGTGCGTGTGCCTCATTATGGCTTTCTTGTGTTGGTGTGCGTGCATTTCTGATGGGTATCATCATCCACAGTTGCAGTGCATAGCCAGGATCCCCCACCAGATGGCCATATGGGATGCCCACACTGGCAAATGCCTGGCACAGCTGTGACAAATACCAGATGTGGGAGTCATGATAACTTCCAGGACTGCCACCACGCACATTCATGATAATGCTCTGGGCATTGCAAATGACATGGCAGTTGATGGAGGGGAAGCTCTTGCAGTTTATATAGACCCTACCATGCTCACCGGATAGCGCTGTGATGTGGATGTGAGTGCAGTCTTTGACACCCAGTATCTCCGGGTATTCTGCTACGTGGTGGAAGAGATGCATATTGCTGGTCCTCTCCTCATGGGTGTTGGGGAAGTAAATGTGCTCACTGTTATGTGGTAGCATGGCATCCAGGAACTGGTGGAGTACCCTGGATGCAGATGCCTGTGAGACTCCCATGATGTCCCCAGTAGGTCTTTGGAAAGTACCTGTAGCTAGAATTCTTAAGGCTAGACATACCTTTGTATCTACTGGGATGAGTTCTCCTCTGTTGGCTCTAGCTCTGAGTTGAGGCCAGCACAGCTAGGTGATTTGCTGAAATATGTCTCTGTCCACCCTGTAGCACTCTACTATTTTCAGATCATGTAGCCCCTGGTAGGTTACCCTGGGTCTGAACACTCTTCTCCTCCTCCTTGGTCTGTGGCAGTTGTCAGCATTATTCTCCTCTCCACCGTCAGCCTCTAGCACATACTGATGGATCAAAGCAATTGCAGCCCCTAACATTTTTCCAGTTAACATTTCCCTTCCCCTGCATGTATACATCAATGATGCAGAGTTTATGGGAAGAAACAGACTGTAAGGTGTTTCCATAGTTTATACTGTTGTGCTACAGATGCTGCCTGTAGGATTGGGTGGCTATGATACATTCCAGCTGCCACCTATATTACTCATGGCTTTGATTTGGCCACTGTGAGTGTCAGAGGCATTACTGGTTATTTGTGCATGATTGCCTTTATGCTGCTGTTGATCTTTTTAATTATTTTTTACTTACATATCCTCCCATTTTCAGCTATGCAGCCACCTGCCAGCTGTATTATTGTGTGCTTTGCATGGCCCATTGTAAATTACAATAGTCCCATATTAGTGATTTCTACTTCATTTCTCCTTTATTGTGCTGTTGCCCTTTATTTATTTTTTTACATCTCCTCCCTTTTCCACTTATGCAGCCACCTGCCAGCTGTATTATTGTGTGCTTTGCATGGCCCATTGTAAGTTGCAAGAGTCCCATATTAGTGATTTCTACTTAATTTCTCCTTTATTGTGCTGTTGCCCTTTATTTCTTTTTTTTTTATATCTCCTCCCATTTTCAGCTATGCAGCCACCTGCCAGAGGTATTATCATGTGCTTTACATGGCCCATTGTTAGTTGCAAGAGTCCCATATTTGTGATTTTTACTTAATTTCTCCTTTATTGTGGTGTTGCCCTTTATTTCTTTTTTACATCTCCTCCCATTTTCAGCTATGCAGCCACTTGCCAGCTCTATTATTGTGTGTTTTGCATGGCCTGTTGTGAGTTGCAAGAGTCCCATATTAGTGATTTCTACTTCATTTCTCCTTTATTGTGCTGTTGCCCTTAATTTCTTTTTTTTACATCTCCTCCCATTTTCAGCTATGCAGCCTCCTGACAGCTGTATTATTATGTGCTTTGCATGGCCCATTGTGAGTTGGAAGAGTCCAATATTAGTGATTTCTACTTCATTTCTCCTTTATTGTGCTGTTGCCCTTTATTTCTTTTTTTTTACATCTCCTCCCATTTTCAGCTATGCAGCCACCTGACAGCTGTATTATTGTGTGCTTTGCATGGCCCATTGTGAGTTGGAAGAGTCCAATATTAGTGATTTATACTTCATTTCTCCTTTATTGTGCTGTTGCCCTTTATTTCTTTTTTTTACATCTCCTCCCATTTTCACCTATGCAGTCACCTGCCAGCTGTATTATTGTGTGCTTTGCATGGTCCATTGTAAGTTCAAGAGTCCCATATTAGTAATTTCAGCTTAATTTCTCCTTTAGTGTGCTGTTGCCCTTTATTTCTTTTTTTAAATCTCTTCCCATTTTCAGCTATGCAGCCACCTGCCAGTTCTATTATTGAGTGCTTTTAATGGCCCATTGTGAGTTACAGAATCTCATATTACTGATTTGTACTGCATTTCCCTTGCTGTGCTATTTCCTTTTTTCCCCTCTCTATCCTTTCTGTTTAAGCCCCGATGTGTCATGCAGACCCATTTAGCTAGTGTAAACAGCAAGAAATAGCCCTCCCTTGGCCATAAACACTCTCTTCATTTCATGGAATAAGACTACACAGCCTCAGACACACACCCTCGCTTAGCTGTGCTTAGTTAAGCACAAACCAGGGCAACGGTGCTCCAATGTGCTTACAGCAAGCATGACACATCCCCTTTTCATGTTAGTTGCTCCTCCTGTCTATACAATGGTGTTAGAGCACCTACACGGTTAGGTACAGTGTGACACTTAGAAGAATTTTGTGATTCAGTATAAGTCCCCTTATTAACATACCCCACTACTTTAATCCATAGTTACTGCAGTACACAAGAACCTTCCTCCTTAGCAACCACTGTTCCCTGCCATTGTTTTGATTCTGCTTGCCATATAGTTAGTATAATGCAAAATGCAGGTTTCCCTTAAAACTGACTTTTGACTATTTTTTCCCCACGATCCCGTTTGCACGGCGCTGCCCTATGCTTCAACAGCCGAGTTCGGCCACAATAAAGTAAACTTTTATTTTTATTAAAATTAAAAGGTTTTCCATGCCAATGGCCATATAGTTAGCCATTGGCATGCTTACAGATTAGGGTACATGCTTTTATTGGAGCTGTTATGGCTCCATTTTAATTTTTGCAGAAATGTATTCGGCTAGTAGCTAAATACATTTCTGCACCTTGCACTGTTCCTGCACGGTTACCTGTCTGCTTCCTGGATTGCTAATTCACCTCATTTGCATAGTTTTCACCAGCAAATGAGGTAATTAGCATTCTGCATGGGTTTCCGTGCAGGAACAGTGTTGGCTCGCTCATGCACATCAAAACAGTGCGTTCCTGGATGTCTCAGCGGCCATATTCTGTGCTGGAGCTGCCACACTGCTCCTGCACAGACAAAAACCATTCGTGAATCCCATGGATGGTATCTCAAACAGTATTTATGTATTGGTGCTCCCAAAATATGTGAAGTATGCCTGCCTTTTCATAAATGCAATACTTTACAAGATGGTAAATAATTATAATTAAACTTGGCAGTGTAGTGGGGTGAAATAAGTGTTAGTCATGATCATCAAGTGAGTAAATATTTTTCTTTCAAAGGAATAAATTTGTTATTGCTATATATATATATATATATATATATATATATATATATATATATATATCAATTTCTTCATCCTGTTATTATAAGTTAAATTCTTTCCCAGTATTTTGAAAATTTTGATATATTGTTAAATGTAAAATTTCTGTATTCATTTATAAGCTCTAGATGTACATTTTTTCCCTTGCAAAGTATTGAGAAAATTATTCAGGAATGACAATTTTCAATGATAACAGTGCTGATGTTATGTTTATTTAGAAGCCCATCATTATTTGTCTTAAACAATTTTGAATGTAGCATTTAGGTGGTGTCAGTTTGATTCTAAATTGAATAAAAATTCCATTGTTGATGTTAGTAGATCATAAATCGCCATGTTTTTGACAAGGGGAACATATGTACCTTTAAAGACTGCATCACTTACTGGATTTCCTCTAAACCTATATTTTATTTTAACAGGGTAAATTGAGAAACTCACCTTTTGTTACATCTTTAAATGTGAAGTTATTATTACACATTCAGGGTGGTAACTTTTTGCTACAAGAAATTTATGAACATGTTTATGTCAAAATAAATCTGGGAAATTATCAGTCACACAATTAAAAGAGGAAATTATTATGCTTCATGTAGATACTCAGTATATTCCACTAGTTCTAATTCAGACTCTGTCCATATTTAAAAAAAATCTTCTTATAAAATAGGTTATCAAGATCCTCTTTAATATATTTGAATTGATTCACAAACTGGAAGTGAGTCCACACTGATCCCTACTGAGCTCCTTCGTATCAGTTAAGACAGGCTTAAAGGTCCAGAAAATGAGCAGTGAACGCAGCCCTCATGAATAATTAATGAGGCATTTAGGTGTGTTAATCTGAATCACAAGGCATGTCAGTGAAGCAGCCCCTCATTAAGTCAGGCATTATCAGCTACATAATGTTGAGCTGGGTAGTCCATCAGATGGCACCAATGAGAGCACTGTTATGCTCTGTAAACCTAATTTACCTGACCAAACCCATCAAATGTAATCCTTATCAGCAAATATCTAAGTACTTTGCATGAAACATTGCAATGTGAACAGTCTGGGATTTTTCTGCTGGCAAATACCATAAATATTTTTTAAATTGTCTTTTATGCCATTTGCATGCTGGTCGTATGAGTGTATATGCTTCATGTAAGAGTAGGCTAAATCATTTTGTGCATTTTCTGAAAACACATGATATATACATACATATATAAAATGAATGAGGTAATTTTTTACAAAGATATAGTGCTTTCTTCATTAAATAGAACAAGACTTTGTGTCAAGTCATATGTTTCCTATTAGTCAATTATCATCTTCTATATTATCTCAATTGCCTCAACTTTAATGCAGATTTTAAACAGACTCTACCTTTGGTTAATAAGAAACATATGACTGTTCACAGAAATCTTCTAAAGTTGGTTTTAATACTGTTCTGTTTTCATGCCTGACGAAACACTGTTTGTATGAAAGTTTGGTTAGCATTTAATAAACCTATTAGCACTGCCATTCTGAGATGTAATTTTTCTCGTATCTCTCTTGTAAATTAGCAGTTTCTAGCCCATTGGTCCAAGTTACATTTGAAGAGGGTTAGGGATGAGCTTTGCTTCACATTGATGAGAAGCTGTAAGTTATGAAATGCAAGCTTCTATTACAGGAAAGCTTTGTAATCCTCAAGAACATTTAGATAAACTCTCATGGTGTGGCAGACTTAACAATTGTTTATTTGAAAAAGGATACTTGCCATGCTATACTATTTGAGATCTATAAGCAACCTTTCTTAGCAGGCTATGGAATTTCAAAAGACAGAGTATGAAAAAAGAATTTTAACCTCTGAAGAGTGAAAGGAGATATGTTTTCATCGAATGTGACAGTCCCCTTTTAACTCATCCCTTTACTCTAGCATCAGTCTTTTTACCGTGCAATGGTAATTAGGGCTTCTTCAGGCATTTTTTATATGCAATCTTCATATATTCATCATTATTTATGTTTGGTGGCAATTGCAACCTATCATTGGGTTATCCATTTCATACAAAAGGATTTTTCTTGAGTTTATAGCAATATATGGGAAATTAGACACTAAGCTAAGTGTTCTATTTGTGACCAGTTAAAACCAGATCTGACTCTACTAATTTGAAGCCAGGAACACCAGTTTAATTTTGAGTATATTGACACAGCCTGGACTGTTTTATTGTTGAAATAGTGACTTGCTTTTAAATGCATTATTGTTTTCCTTTTTTGGCAGAAGATGAAAATCCAGGCTAGTTTTGATGGTGCTTGCTCCTGAGTTAGAAATGAAATGCATTGCTATAGTTGATGTGATCTGTTAGTGTTTCTCTTGTTATAAGGTTTTGACATAAATAATGTGCTTAAGGAGATGCTATACATGGTGCAGCAATGTTGCACCTTGCACTGTGTAGAGTAAGATGCAGCCATTTTGATCCATAACTTTCTCTATATGATCTACCTCCCCAAATCCTATTGATATTCAGGTGTGCAGAGAACTACTTAAATTTGTATGATGAGCTGTGCTGTGCACCTCTTCTTCCTCATGTTGCTTCTAGCAGCCCTTTGTAGTTCTATACAATCCAAAGTAGCTCACAGCTCCTTTAAGTTACCAAAGTAGCTCATAATTGCCTTATGTAACTTATACTGTACTTATACTGTATAGTTACTTAATGACACTAAATTATTTGTTAGCACAGTACCGACTTAAGATAAACTTATTTAGTCCAGATAGAAAGACAGTCTACCTCTAGCAAAAGACTTCAATTGCACCTTTTACCTCATAAGTAAATCTGTGTAATATCAATTACATTCTTTACATCCATGTACTAAAATAATAGGTTAGCTTGCTTGTCTTCCTTCTGCTGCCAGCCTTTTTAGTTCTTGATATTCTCAGATAGTTTAACAAGTACCTGCTGCTCACAGATGTTGAACTGTTTACTTAGTTCAAAACATTTTGTTTGTGTTAGATGCAAGTATTAACCAGTAAGAAGGCATTACTCTCATAAAAACATAGACTGTGAACAACACTCACTTCAACTACGTTCTACACCAATGTACAATTAAATGTCTTATGCCAAGGCTGTAAAATAAACCTTGCCAAAGCCTCCTAGACTAATGGAGACTAAATTGCCGTGAAAATCTAACACCACTTCACCTTCTGGTATACTTACAACAATGAGTCACTAAGATTTAAGACATTTCAAATCCTGTACACCAGACCACTTTACAAATAAAAATGTTTTTTAATCAGTGACTACAGTCAGACACACTGATTGTTCTCTCACTAAACTGAACAAAGACAGAAGTATGGTGAGCTGCCCTCCAGGTATCAGGATCTCTGATATCTTTAAAGACCTTAAAGTTCTTTCACCTAACAAATATAAGTATGACATTGTGGTGGTCCATGTTGAAAGAGTGAATGACTAAGTGCCTAAAACTCTGAGGGATATTCATAGACACAAGTCAGAGTTCATTGTGTATGTCACAAATGCAGGCAAGAGTCTGGTCATGAGTGGAATTCTTTCTTCTCCAAGAATGAAGCTTAAGTACAAGGAAAAGATGATTAACTTAAACAATTGTCTAATTATTTGGTGTCAGTGGAGGGGGGTTCTGTATGTGTCAGCATGGGACAGGATACTTAACCTTCCAAGTTGCTTTGCTATTGATGGCCTGTACCTCTCATTCTATGGCTTCTGCATACTGACTACAGCCTTTGCTGCCACAAAGTGCCTTTTTAGGCAAGTCTAGCTTATGGACATCCCAACTTAACTAACATATCGAATGTAGAAAAGGATCAGATTATAGTGTCTCTGCTCAATGACAGAAGTCTAAGCAAGAAAATCCCATTCTTGAGTCTTTCCTGCATTTGGAGTGTAAACATATCTCTGTAATTACTGAGAAGTGGTTTAAATGTTCGGATAGTACTCCACCATATCAGGGTTCTGTGCCTACCATGCCTTCAATCCCACTGGCAACTGTGATGACATATCCATATTTGTTAGACACTATAACATATCTCAGCAGACTAACAGAGACTCACAAGAACTCTTTGAGTTCCAAATCACACAAGACAGGAGGAACTATCAGTTTATAACCTGTTACAGGACACTTGCTATGTCCTATGACATTTATGCAAACTTCCTAAATATATCCATTGAACTCCTTACAAACAAGAACTCCATTGATTTGGGAAACTTTAACTACCCATGAATAAGCTGGATCGCTTACACCTTAAAAATCAGATACTGGCAAATAGTTCTTAGATTTAATAAACAAAAGCTCCCTAGGCCACATTGTTAGCAAACCCATTACAGAACATGATATTCCTGACCTGGTCTTTAAGAATAGCTTTTTTATGTACTATTCTCCTGGGATCTCTTTCCCCAGTTAAATCAGATCATAAATCATGTAATCACATACATTACATGTACTTATGCATCGTTACACTGTATTGTGTAGATTCACTATTTTGGCTATGTTCTTTTCCAGCTAAATTTATTGCTGTATGTCTGTCAAAATAGATGTAATCTGGAAGTATGAGCTGATATTTGTTGCAGGGAGAAGCTGAAGCCTGTCAGCACAGGTGGGTGGCCATGGTGCAAAATAATTTACAGAACTAAAAGTGTCAGAAGGTATTGGTGATAGAAATAAAAGACTGAACACCTGTTATTAGAAACACTCTAGACAGAAGTAAGCACCAATGGATAAATGTTATCAAACACTCTCTACAAAGTGAATAATACAAGCAAGATACCAGCAGTAGGATATAAATTAATATAACCCATTTTCAAGCTAATGGGCAAACAGATAATGTGCAAGACCAGGGCAATGTATCTGACGTGTGAGACATCAGAGTATTTTTATCCCTTGCAACACTTTCACCGTTATGGTAATTTTCCTCCCTACCTGCAATAAAAGATCTGCAGATCTACATCATCTTGAAGGTCCACAGAAGACAGCTGTGTCCTAAGCAGAGTTCCTTTTTTCAGAAAGCATTATCTTTCCTGAAAACGGATCTTTTTGCTGCCAAAAAAAGCAGTTTTGTTGTTTCTTCCCTTCTAGTGCATTTATATGCTATACATCTTCTTTTCACAACATGCTGATTTCAATGAAATCTCACAGTACTTTCTCCAGACATTTGTCTTTCTAGTGCTTACATAAAATAAACCATCACATTTTAAGGATCTAACTCAGCAGTACTCATATAGTAAGGTGATAGTCTCTTTACAGAGTCTTTTTGAGTTGCAACTCTTTTACATGTGCTTTCATTTATAGCTGCTTTTTTCTCCCTCCCTTGGGCTATAAAGCTATTGAGTTTATAGAAATGCACAACTTCATTGTGTAATCTCACATAGCAGAAATCTGATACCAGTCACAGAAACAGAGCAAATGAGTAATAGCCCCTGCATCTAATCCATACATTTTCAAAATATCTGTTTTATCAAAACTATGTGGCAAAAAAGTAAGTGCTATTATAGTGAGTTTAAAATATAATAATGAATACAAGCCAGAGTCACTAGAAGAAGATGTTGGACACTCATTCCAGAGTTTCTCAAAGTAAATAATGATTCTGAGTACTAGCGTTCTAAGTTAATGTAAACAACACTTTCCATGAATGCATGATCTTTTGAAGACACATACCCTTAGATTTAGTAAACTCTGTGTAGACTTCGTGGGAAGCCTTTACAGAGTTTACATGTGTGCTCAGTGATGCGTGCTGAGCAGCAGTGCTAATTACATATTCATGTCACTCACCGCATTTAAACATACAAAAGCACAGTTTCATGGCTGGCAACAGTATTGCCAGCCAGGAAACCATGTAAAACAACACAGATAGCAAACCAGTTTACCTCAGAGCACAGTAGGTTAGTGGGATTGCACATAATGCCACAATGATTACCAGAGCTTAACATATAATTATGTATATGGTCCAAACACAGTACAGGACAGTGTATACAGTCAAGAGTATTGTGAAATCCCATTCCAGTCATTCTGTACTGAAGTTGCATAAAAAATCTGTGAGGATACGTGGACTGCCATGTAAAATAAACATTTGGGAAAAGTATGTGTATTGGATAGGGGCACACAGATGAATTGTAGGAATGAACACAGGGAAAGAGGACACATGAAACAACCTAATGTACAGTAGATGAGGGCATGTCAATGGAAGACAGCTGCAGCAACACCAGTCACATATCAATATGGTACAGTATGAACTGCACACTGAAAATGTGTATTATATGACTGTCACACAAGTTGACATAACAATGGGGAAGATGTCTGTGTGAGATAAACATCCTTACATGAACAGCACAGAGGCCACATCTGACAGTGTTGAGCGAATAACTCACTCTGGATTTGTGTCAAATGCCTTGGGCTTGTCAAGTTCAAAAGGATGATAGTACTGTTGTTATGCATGTCCTTGATGACCTTTTTGAAGACATCTAACAGATGTAACAGACAAGATGTAGCATTAACAACTCACACAGGTCTGTTGCACACAGTTGAGATATTACTAGTGTCCATTTGGAAAAGGTCCATGATGACATGCTAGTCTACTTCATGGATGAGGTATGTCAGGATGTGTTTATACATGCATGCATCATGTGCTGTCTCTCCACCTCAGATGGATGAATGTTGGTGTACACCCTTCTACAGCAACACAGTCTGTCGGGACGATGTATTGAAGTGTGTATTCAACCATGTCAGGAAGGTGTATGTGCTGAGTCATGCTATAGGTGATCTGTGATGCTGTCACAGTCCATTGATTGTGTGTGATAGGCCTGGATAAAGGTAAGAAAGTACATACTGCCTATACTGATCTGGCCTAGGGTATGGATGCAATCCCCTACACAGATGTTATTGAGAAACTCTCCCAGCTGGGGACTTTCACTAGTTGGGTAACTAATTGGTTCACTGACAGAACACATACTGGGAAAGTTGGTGAATCAACCTGTACCAGTAGAGTTGTCGCCACTGGCATACCCCAGAGATCTGTACTTAGCCCTTTACAGCTTGCATTCTATTTCTTGACAGTTAAAGCTAAAGTATATGGCCTTTGGCTTACCTCGTTTGCTCATTCTTGTATACCTGGTACAATCATTGAGTCCACCAATGATGATAACATACTATAGGAGGGGCTAACACAGACAAATGATTGGTGACAAAGTCACACAGTCTATAAATAAACGCAAGAATGTGTCTTATTTTGCCCTTCTGGAAAGTGGAATCCCCTGCTAATTACAGCCTCAACAACATTCCTGATGTGCTGAAACTCAGTGATGCAAGACCTGGGAACACACATAGATAGCAATCTGAAATTCAACCACCAAATGTCCACACTGGTATTGAGAGCCTATGTTGTGCACATCATAAGCCACACCATCATATTCAGATCTCAGGATTGTATTACAGCACTGTACTTGAACCTCATCAGAACACTAATAGAGTACAATGCTTTCTTTTGCATGCACCTCACCAGACACATGCAGCAGCTAAACAGACCACAGGGGCTTCTCAACAAGAAAAAACAAGGCCTACAAACCATGCCATGATGTATGTGGATATACTAAACTCCATGTCACTGTAATCCATATCTTAAAGGATTAGGTGACTTCTGCCTGGCCTCCAGGCCAGTCTCTGTCCCTATCCTGGTGGGAATAGTGCCCATGCACAAACCAGATATAGCTGGTGACATCAGCAGTATCTGGTGAGGAGAATATGATAATAACAGTAAAAGGCTGTCTGTAATGTCAGGCAAGTGCACAAGCACACAAACATGCACCACAGTTGACTGCAGTGAGAACAGAACCTTTACCTACCTAAGCACACAAACTACAGAACTCTGTATTTAAGGCAAGCACCACAGTTCAAGTCTGACTTAGAGTGTCTCAGACAACACCTTATAGCTGATGACATCAGCAGTGTCTGCTGAGGAGAATTTGGTAATAACAGCATCTCTCAGGCTGGTGTAAGTACAGACATACACACACACACGCACGCGCGCACACACACACACACACACACACACACACACACACACACACACACACACACACACACACACACACACACACACACACACACACACACACACACACACACACACACACACACACACACACACACAGCCCAGCTGACTGCAGTGAGAACAGAAACCTTACTTATCTAAGTACACAGACCACAGAACTCTGTATTTAAGGCAAGCACCACAGTTCAAGTTGGACTTATAGCTGATCAGCAGTGTCTAGTGAGGACAATATGGTAATAACAGTATCCCACATGCTGGTGTAAAAGGCTCTCTTTAATGTCAAGCAAGTGCACAAACACACACACACACACACACACACACACACACACACACACACACACACACACACACACACACAGTTTACAGCAGTGAGAATAGAACCTCTGCCTTTCTAAGTACACAGACTACAGAACTCAGTATTATACACAAGCTTCATAGCACAAGTCTGACTTTTGCAAGGTTGCAGGACAACTTATAGTGGATGACATCATCAGTGGATGTTGGAGAGAAGATGCTGGGAGGTCTGCATGAAAAGGATGTATAGGCATGTGCAAGTGTCATAATACTGTCAATCCATGGGATTGGAATGGTAACTGTAGATTGCACACTTCTGCTTTTCTGGTGAGATAGACACACACACACACACACACACACACACACACACACACACACACACACACACACACACACACACACACACACACACACACACACACACACAGACACGACTGCAGTGGGAATAGAACCCCCTACCTAAGTATATAGACTACAGAGCTTAGTACTTTATGCAAGCACCATGGCACAAGTATGACTTTTACAAGTCTGCAGGAAAATGTATAGTGGATGACACCAGCAGTGGATGTTGGAGAGAAGATGTTGAGAGGCCTGCATGAAATGGATGTGTAGACATGTGCAAGTGCAAAGATACTGTCAATCCATGGGATTGGAGTGGTAACTGTAGATTACACACTTATGCTCTTTTAGCTAGATAGACACAAACACACATATACATAGAGAAACAGAAGCACACATGCACATGCACACACACAGGTAATTACAGTGAGAACAGAACCCCAACTATCTAAGTATACAGACTACAGAGCTTAGTACTTTATGCAAGTGCCACAGCACAAGTCTGAATTTTACAAGGCTGCAGGACAACTTATAGTGGATAACATCAGCAGTCAATGCAGGAGAGAAGATGTTAGGAGGCCTGCATAGCTTCATAGGTTCATAGGAGATTACTAGGCTAATGACCCTAGGGCTGTTACAAACCTAGCCATGCAAAAACACAAGAAACCTTATTGACCATAGTTAGATGGTCATTGTTAGCAGAGTGAATTTGTGATCAGCACTGACTTCCCCTGTACATGAGGGACATATGTGCCACCCCTGAGGTGAATTTACAGTCACCCATCCAGTTGTCAAGGTTGCAATTATATAGGGTCATTGAAGAGGTCTGTTTCACTTGGAGCCTATTCTAGAGGAGCAGCAATTGCTGGGAGATATAGTTGTCTCCCCAGCATGTTCTGTTTATGTCACAGGCTAGCTTGAGATCCCTGGAACAAGTTATTCTTGTCCCATTTGATTGTTGATGTCCAGTGTTTCCATTAGGGCAGGATCTGAGACTGCTCTGTAAGCCAAGCACAAGTCACTTCTCAGCAGCCTGTATGATACTGAGTACAGTGACAAGGATTTTAGTCTTTCCACGTATGTCAGGTTTTGGAGGCCCTGGATTCTCTTGGTCAGAAACCTCTGTGGTATTTCCAGTTGCTGCAGGTGTCTGGTGAGGTACACACAGAAAGTAGCATTGTACTCAATTAGTGATATGATAAGGGTAGAGTACAGCAGAGCTATGACCTCCTTAATCTTAGATGCGAAGGGCTTATTTATGAGGTGCACAATGTAGAATGCTTTTCTTACCACTACAGATGCATGGCAATTGAAGTTTAGATTGCTATCAACCTGTGTTTCCAAGTCTCACACCATTGAGTCTGAGCTTAGAGGGGTACTATGTATATCATTATTAGGTGGGACTATTTTTCCAAAGGAGACGAAGCTTTTTTTTGTGTTAAATTTCAGTTTGTGAGTTTGCCACCAATCATTTGCCTGTGTCAGCCCTTTCTGTAGTATATTAACATCGTTGGGGGACTCTACATGATTGGTCCCAGTTTACAGTCATCTGCAAACATGGTAAGCCACAGGCCATCTACCTTTTCCTGGACTTCAGAGAAATAGTTTCCAAACAGTAGAGGGCCAAGCACAGATCCTTGTGGTACTCCACTGGTAACTGGTTTACTGATGGTGATAAACTCCTCAACTTTGACAGTATGCATTGTGTCAGTGAGACAGCTGGTTACCCATCTAGTAATGTATGGGTTAATCCACAGATGGGAGAGTTTCTCTGTGATACCTGAATGGTGGATTGTGTTAAAGGCATTGGCTAAATCAAGATAGGTGGTACACACTGTTTTCCCTCATCCAGGGCTTTGCTGACATTCACTGGGTCAGATCAAGAGTTTTGGAAGTCACCAATGTCCTTGTGGATAAGGTCCATGATGATTTTTCCATAGCCTTGCAGATAAGGCTGGTTAGACTTATGAGTCAATAATTACTAGGGTCAGTTGATGGATGTGTAAGCATGTTCAACTGTGAAGAGAGTTCTAGTTCTGCATCTTATCAGATTGATGTGCATTGCATATCACACATTTGTTAATAATTTATGTAGTGCAGGTGATATATTTGTGAACAAATACCGAGAGACCAAGATTGCAGTGCATGGGAGGAGGAAATGCATGGCTGCATTATAAATATTTGACATATTCTTATATAGATCCTTCAGTTTATTTTTCCACATTTAGTTTCATGACATAAAGAGTAAGTGGACAGTAAACAGCACTAATACATACTAATAGTGACTTTGCATAGTGCAGCGGTGTGCAGCAGGTTTTACGTGATGGCTGGCAAAGTGTGTGCGTATGCGAAATGCACATTTCCATTACTTTCCCTGTTTGTGTGTAGTTAAGCAGTGTGCAATTGCGAGGCTCTTTGTTAAAATTCTGAGAGTTATTATTAAGTGTATGAAACACACCTGCTGTACTAACACATTTCTTTTTGCGCCCAGATGATACTGGTTTCAAATCCAGGTAGATCTAATATTTTTAAATAAACAGTGATAATGCAATAACATTAATTATTTATAGTACATGTGTTGCTGTGTGTTTGTAAAGTGCAGTGGGTTTAAGCAACATTGCGCAGAGGTAACCGCAGCATTTCAGGGCTGCTCACTGTCACTTGGAATTGGTGAACAATGCCAAACTCTACGCAAACATAGAGGCCAGAAAATGAAGGGATCCATTGCTTTTTCTTGTACTTATTTGTGTTGTTCGTGATTCTATTTTTTGACCAGATTATAAGCATTAAAATGGGGTAGAAAGGAAAGTGGTGAAATGGGTAGCAAGCAGGGGGAAGAACAAAGGGAAAGCAATACAGGAATATACAGGAGGGAGGTAGGAAGAACCATAGCTATCCATTTCCTCAACAGTGAAAACTGAAAATATGTGCAGAATATTATTTGAACTTGGACTGTCACCTCAGAAAGAGGGCTGACAACAATGTAATCATGCTGTATAGCCAATTGGACTGAATCAAGTGTGTTGAGAAGACACGTATGTGAAATGGAAAGCTATATATCGGACAATATTTTTTGAGGGACAGGTGCTCATTTTTTAATTCAGTAAGAGAGGAATGCTGGGTAAGGGATGCAGGTATTTATTGGTCAGGTAAGTAGAGAAAGGTATGGAAGCAAATATAAACAAACAAGACAGGAGACAGGAATGGTGAGTGATGCTAAATGTTGTAGGACACCATGATTGGGGAGAGGGAGGGGACAACACAGGCTCATGCCTATCAAACATGGAGATAGTACGAATCTAGTCCTCACCCACTGGACTGACATCACTGACCCCATACTCCACTGGCAGCTGGAGTGCTTGATGTCTTCTCCTCCTATGTACCATAAGGAAGAGCAGACTCTCTATCTGGTGTAGGTGTACACCAAAGGTGAAGTGCACAACCCTATGCACC
This sequence comes from Protopterus annectens, assembly GCF_019279795.1. NCBI lineage: Eukaryota > Metazoa > Chordata > Ceratodontiformes > Protopteridae > Protopterus > Protopterus annectens. The sequence continues at coordinate 461,629,662 of NC_056746.1, forward strand.
TACCCTGGCATTTCCATACAGGTGATGAAATCCTCACCTCCACCATTGCTCCTGGAAGGTTCCACAGCACTAGCTGTCAGGGCAGTATTACCTAAGTGTGTTGATAGTGTAGGGCAGCAGATGTGGGGCTGTCAGGTTGGATCAGAGATGTGCTAGACATCAGTGCTGGAGCCAGTGGAGTGGGGGCAAGCTAATCTATGTGAGCTGGCCTGTGTCACTGTGCTGTGAAGCATTTAGTGATTTAGTATAGATGGATGACATTTAGACATTTTGATGATACATAATAGAAAATAAAAAAGAGAGATCAGGTTTGGGGTGAGAGAAAAAAGAGATAAAATTAGTACCATCATATGTGACATATAATGCATTAACACAATTATGCAACTATTTTATCTAAAGTATTACATTTAAGAATACATCCTTACAACTGCACACTACAACTACAGATTGCTTAAAGTAATCCCTGAAATGTGCATATATTGCACATATGCTTGGTCCAGTTATACAGATTACAGTTGATAGAAGGGCATTTATGACACTTGCATAGAGTTTAATTTAATGTAATATTATGAAAGAAATGTGGTATTGCATAGTTGTTACTCATGGTATTTGAACCCACAACCTCTGTCTACAGTCTTATAATTGACTCCTAAAGTTGGTTTGTGCTATAGACTAATGCATGCATACTTGCTTTTACAGTTAGGATATGCATGCTCAATTTGCTGCAACTGTATAAAAATAGAAAAATCTATCTTTAACTTTTAAAGCTATAATAATACTTCTCTTGTCTTGCATACATATCACTTGCTTCCCTCAGTCTCTTCATTCGATCAGCTCCAGAGCTCCTATTAAACTCTATTTTGGCATTAGCTGTGAAAAGAACAGAAAAGAACAGAAGAGCATTATGCATACTACTGTTGCCTATATTTAGCTTTCTGTGTATTACAAATACTCTCTATTATCATACTTGCACAGCTGTTGGATGTCAGTGGTTTATAATTCATTCAACCACTGGTTGAGGGTACCCTTTTTGCGCCTCTGTAGGTCATTAAAATGATGCCTACATTGTTTTCCAGTCCGTGGAATGCCAATAGGATTAGACATAGCCTGAGCCAAACTACTCCGAGCCTCAGACTTATCCTGAGAGCCAGAATAGTCCACCTGCAGAAGCCTTTGGCTGTGGCATTTTACCAGGAGTCCAATAAATATCCCAGACTCCTGGACACCCCATCTCTATGCCATAAACTGGGAAGCTTCCCCTCTAACTCCAGACATGTCTAACACCTGAACTAGAGCAATGGCAATAAATGCTTTCCCATCAATTCCTGTTATCACATTTACTGGTAGTGAGCAAACCTACTTGGGATATAAAAATAGCTATGTAAACATTTCCAAAAAAATCCTAAATCTTCTATATTTTGTTGCATATTTGGGAGGCATACATATATCCTCCCATTGTATCTTTGTGAATTGCTTATCCAATCTCTCTCTTACCAATCCTTTCTAACCTCCTCTGATTGATTCTTATAATTGTCATTCAACATTTTATATGCTCTACTAATTATTATTTTTAATGGCAGCTTCTGTTCTAGAGTCTACTAAAAACTCTACCAGTTCTGGTCCTTTGTTTAGGACTCCCTATTTCATTATTTTTGCCTGTATTCTGGTACCAATCCTTGATAGGGAAGACGATCTGTAATCTGCAGTCCAAATAAAGTTGTGGTGTCTTCCCATTCTATATTTTTTTCCTCTCTAGTTATTTGCTCCCAATACCTTGGTTCCTTGCCAGTTTTCTCCAATAAATTCAAGCCCCCTCTTGCCTGTTGTTTATATCCCTAATTGCAGTTATCCCTATTTGGAAAATCTCCTTTCTCTCTTCCCATTCTGGCTTAGTTCTTAGAATACATTCTGCCACTTTACATATATAATACTCTGTATGATTACTTTTCTTCTCCTTAAAGGTCTGCATCCAAAATCCCAGTCTCTCCTTGTTTCTTCTTGATCTTCCCCCTGCTTTATCACCATCCCTTTCCACTTTGAATTATAGTTTTCTGCTTGTCCTATGTATAGGAGTCTTACCTGTGTAACTCTGAAATACCCCTTTAAATTGGGTAATCCCAATCCACCTTGTTCTACTGGAAGAGTCATCTTATCCCAGTTGAGTCTTGCCATTTTTCCCCTCCCAGATAAATTCTTTAAGCTCTTTATTAACTGCCAGCCACAACTTCTCCTCTGATTGATAAAATATGCCTGACCTGTGTATAAGACAAATGGGACTAAAAACATTTTAACTGCTTGTATCTTACTATCCATATTGATATAACAAAGCTTCCATTTTCTCAGTTTATGTAATACCTTTTGTTTCGTCTCTTCCCACATATCCTTAGCTACCATGTCAGAATCATTTTTAATTCATACTCCAAAATACTTCATTTTATCATGTCCCCATAAATCTGGATATTGCTGAACCAATTCATATGTGGGTACATAATTTACCAGTATTACTTTTGTTTTTAACTTCATTAATTTTGTATCCCAAAAAGATTTTAAACTGTCTGAAAATGTTCCAAAACACTGTAATGTCTCTTTCTGGTTTTGTCAGATATAAAATAATTTCATCTGCAAATGGAGCCAGCTTTTCTTGTCTATCATACCGATTATATCCTTGAATTTCTGAGTCCCTTATTTTCTTTGCCAATGGTTCTAAATATAATGCAAATAACAAAGGGGAAAGAGGACACCCCTGCCTGAATCCTCTACTCAAGCAGAAATTATCAGAGGACCCCACCCACTTTTATTTTTACCTCTGATCCCTTATATATCCTCCTAATCAATCTTATATATTTTCAGGATGTGCAAATGCTTCCATTGCCCTGCTCATAGAGATCCAGGCTTACTCTGTCAAATGTTTTCTTTGCATCAAGATCCACCACCAGAAATCATATTTTCTTACATTCTGCTTCTGTCTGCATCATCAGTGTTCTGTTAATGTTGTCAAATGTTTGCCTTCTCTCCACCAAACCACATTGATTGATATCTATCAATTTTGGCATTACTTTTGGCTTTCTTTTAGCTATTATAGATGTGAACACTTTATAATCATGGTTTAGTATTGAAATTGGCCTGTATGAAGCTGGATCTGATGGATCTTTACCATCTTTAGGTATTAGAGCTACCACTGCTTTCTTCCAGGATATTGGTACTTCTCCCTCTTAAAATACTGTTAAACAAAGCCTTACAGATCTTTATCATTATTTTCCCTCCTAGCTTCCAAACTTCCACAGGAATACCATCTATTCTTGGGGACTTTCCTGTAGATTGGTTATATGTCATAATTTTTATCTCCTCCTATCCTAACCATTAGTAATTGAGCCTCATGTACCTCTGACCTTGGCATATTTAATTCTTCCATAAACATTTCTATGTGTATCTTTTCTTGATTTACATATTTCTCTGTTTTGCATAGACATTCATAGAATTTCTGAAATATTTCTAATACTGCTACAGGGTTTCTTGCTACCTTCCTTCTTAAAGGCTCCTTAAGCTTGGCAACAGCCTTTTTTACTTTCTGTTGCCTGAGTCTTTATGCTAAAAGTTTTTGGCCTCTAGTGTTATTATCAAAAACAGTTGCTTAACAGCAATCTTTCTAAACTTGTGTGTATTATTGAGGTAATCCCTTATTTTCTGCTTAGCATTCTGCAGTTGATCCTCTTCTTGTTCTGCAAGATTTCCCCTATTCTGCAATACTTTAACATTTGTCAGTCCCTCTAAATAATTCTTGTTACTTCTTAACCATAGCTCCCTTTCTTTTATTTCCACCCTATTTTTAAATTCCACCCCAACTATATTTTTAGAAGTAATTTCTATTCTCTCAAACAACTCTTGCATAATCTCCACTACCCGTTCCTTAAATTCCTTTTATTTTAACAGATAGGTGGGAAAGAGCCAGTCTCTCATTTTTATTTCATTACCATGAGTTTTTATTTTACTTATTATTGGAGCATGATCTGAAATAGTTATTGGGTGCATATCAAGAACTTCAATTAAATGCACATGTTCCTGTGAAATGTTAATTCTCTCTAGCCTAGCTCAGTTTTTATATCTTGTGGAATAATGTGTAAATTCACTCTGAACTCCTATTACTGAATTCACATTTTCCATGCCAAATATTTTCAAAATTGTTTTGAAAAATATACTCTCCTTTATTATACTTTCCCATTTGGGCCCCCCAGACACATCCTCACTGCTGAAAATCAAATTCCATTGCCCACCTACAAGTAATATTCCTTGCTGACAACTGATCATTTCTCCCAGAATTTTCTTAAGTTTCATTTTAGAAGTTTTAGGTGGAATATAAATACATGCCAGTATAATCTTCCTCCCTTGCCAGTAGCCCCTTAGCACTATAAATCTACCATTATTATCTTTTTTAACCTCTTCTATCAGTATTGGAGCTCCTCTTGCAATTAATATAAGTACTCTTCTTTTCCTTTGTCCAAGGTATTCCACTGAATAACCATCCTGAAAACCTTTCTTTATCAAATTCACATGTTCAGTTATTTCCATGTATGTCTCTTGTAACATAACTATTTGCAGTCTACATTTTTAATATAGTTTACTAGTCTTTCTTTTTTGTATATATCTGTGAGACCTTTGACATTTAAAGACATTACAGAAAGCATAATTGCATTAAAAAGTTATTATTCCCACCTTTTTATGCATAACACCTCATTTGTTAAATGTTTAGTTCCAGCTTTTATGTTATATGCATACACTGTTTGGCAGGTTGAACTTTTACATATTTTTCTTGTCATATCCATTTGAGCCTATGTCACACTTACAAAACATTTTATTTTAGTGAAAGCCCTCAAATAAAAAAAAATACCTCCCTAAAACCTATTAATTTAACACTAACACACAAAACTATGTGCATTTTCAAATATTAAAGTTTTACCCTCCTAATAGGAACAAATGTCCCAAACTGAGGGCCACACTGACAGGCGTGAGTTAACCTAAAAGAAAGGTTATCCATGCTAAGATGCATTGTGCAGCCTGTGCTTCTACTAAGTGCTAGCTGGTTTGTTTCTAATCTTTATAGCTCTTCCAGCTGGAAAAAACCCTGAATGTTTTCAGAGAACATTATTTTCTAGCCACTTTCTCTTTTCTTATTTTTCCCCAGCCAAGCACTCTCTACCAGACTGTAACTAATTTATCTTTATCAGATTGTCTGCATGGAGACATGAGAACCAGACATCTAATTTCTCATTATCAGATTGTCTCCATGGACACAGGAGAACCAGACATTCAATTTCTCTTTATCAGATTGTTTCCATGGAGACCTGAGAGCCAGATACAAAATTGTTACTAAGCAAACATTAATTTGCTAGAAGAAAGCCTCATAATGTTCAGTATTCTTTTTGATTTACTTGTTTTCTCTTAAAACTTGTTACAAAATCAATCTAAAGTCAATCAGTCATTCCCCCATGCAAGAATGAGAAAAAGCACATTCATTTTCTTTTGACATGCTCTTTTAACCAGGCTTTTTTTATATTGCAGTGCCGTAATTTCTTAAAACTGAACAAGAAGAAAGGGAAAAGGGAGAAAGAAAGGACAAAAAGAGAACAACAGCACCTATTTACAATCCACATTACACTTAAAAATAACAGAAAACTTTACTTTATTACATGCAAAGAAAACAAAAATAGTACTAAGAAAAAATGTTTTTTTTGCTTACAATTAACTTTCTCCCCTCTCTTCCCTTCCCCAAAACATTTTTTGAACATTAATGACATGAAGTAGGGCATATACGTCAGCATCCCCTACAAGTCCAATAGATTCTGAAAAGGTCCAATATTTCCAGATTTTCTTGCTCTATCATATTTCACAAATATAATTATTGCATTGTAATCCCACATAAAGTTAATGGTTTATTACTGTTCATCTTCATCTCCCAAATCCTGTCTCTGCTTCATTTCCAACATACTTTCGACTCTTCTAGTCAACTCTCATGCTACCGTCCTTCACTTAAATATTTTATTTTGAATCAGTAGAAAAGTTTTCACAGGTACAGTCTCTGTATGGCCTTTATTACCAGAAGAACAAGAAGCAGAATCTCCTTCTGTTTCACAGCTCACTTTTTGTTGGACAAACATTTGCATTTCCTCCTTAGCATGTACTTTATCAAAAAATGACTTTGTCCCTCCAGGAAAGAATACCTTGAAGATCTCATAGATGGGTCTTGACATTCCCTGAATAGTGGAATGAATTTACTCCTCCTTTGCCTGGTGTACAATGAGTAGTCATTCTCCACAAACACTCTGCTGTCTCCCACTTTTAGTATTTTGTCCTACTGCCACAGTTTTGTTAAAATCATCTCCTTCTGCTGGTAGGATTCCATCTTTACTATTAAAGGTTGAGGTTGCTTTCTCATAGCTAGGTTTGAAGCATACACATGATGTGCCTTTTCAACTAACAACTCCTGCTGTGGACTACAAGTTCAGTTGCTTATTTGTGCTTTCATAAAATTAATGCAGTCTGTTCCTTCCAGCTTCTCTGATATAGCTGAATATATTAGGTTTTCCCTATATGCTCTATCCTCTAATTCTATTATTTTTTGAAGCATGTATTCCTCAGCAGTCTCATATTCAGCCTGCCTTTTCTTCATTTCAACCTCTGATTTTTGCAGCTTTATCACCTCATCTGAATATCTGTTTAAAGCTTCTTCCATTTTTCCAGCCTTTAACCAGGTCTGTGTGCAATTGTATTATATCTTCCTACAGGTTAGTGGAAATCATGTCTGGAGGTTGCAGTGCTTTTTTCTGAGCAGCTGCAGAACTTTCCCCAGTCAGTGTTTCTTCTTCACTTTTTGTAGCTGATTTTTTCCAGTTGCTCTGTATTTCTTTTTTCCTGGCATCCAGGCAATGCACTTACTAGCTAGTTACTGAAATGTACCTATAAGCACAAAAGTCTACTGGCTTTCTCTGTTTAATTTCTGTTTTCAACTGGAAGAGCTAGAGTTAAGCTGTTACTCAGTGTGCAGCTATATTGGAAGTCTACCTGACAAGGTTCTTGTATATAGATCCAGTTGTGTACATGTCTTATTTAATTGTGAAGGCCATCCATGTCCAGATAGCTCCTGGACATACTTACAGACATATGGTACACAGTATACCCTCAGTCATACATCTGAAAACACAACAAGGGTGTCTTATCCCTTATACATATAATTCATATCAGCTCCACTATCTCTAAAGCGTTATAAGTGAGAGTGAGTACAATGGGAAATGGAACAACAGTAAACATTTCTGGCATTGAACACAGTAAAAATGTCTTGAATATCCTGTATTAGAACCCAGGAAAATGTGTATGACAGCCCTACATTTACACCTGTTGCCACAAGAATGCTGAAATAACACTTGTATATTTTTCAATTCATTGCTATAAACTGCAATGCCACAACAGTAAAAAATAGGTTGCACACCCTGTACTAGAACCCAAGACCATCTGTATTCCAGCTCTAAACTTACACCTGCTGCCACAGAACTAATTATATGATATTGTTGTTGTTGTTCCTTCGGCTTTTCGCCACAGCAGAACTCCGGTCTCCTAATGATTGGCAGTAGATATTTATGGTGCTGAGGTGCCAGCTCGATGCCCAACCTTCAATGAAGGCATGCCCATTCACGCATGTCTTTCGAATGCCACTCGACCATGGGGAGGACATGCAGACTCCACACAGAAGACTAATTATATGATAGTTCCATAATTTCCTACTCATTCTTAAGTTCTCTGTGTTAACTGCCATACAATGCCACTTGGCATGTTTGCGCAGTGCCCAACAGAATTAATTGAATGCATTCATTTTCAATGATTGACTATCTGCGTCATGTCTGAAGATGTTTTATAGTTGAAGGTGCTGGGGAACCTTGCTAACTGAAAACAACAAAACATTGGATGCAACACCATGGTGAACAGAGTCTCCAGTAGAAAAATATACAAACTCAAAAAAAATACCACTCTCAAAATGCTGCAAGTATTTAATATGTGAATATTAAACATTTCTGCCATTTTGAGAGTCTGCAACTTTTTTTAAACTTGCTAACTGCCACACAATGTATTGTGTGATGGAAAGCAAAAAATTGCAACAATGTAACCTTTCTGACCTTTGCTTTTACAGATGTCCTTTCTGCAGGTGTTCTGTCTGCTTCCTGTGTGGGCTACTAGTCTGGGATTGTGCACTATGAAGCGCTGCAAAAACGTGATAAGTATAGCCAAACCTGGCATTCATTTTCTGTGTTTTCCTTGTTTGAGCTAAGCCATGCGCCATACAAACACGGGCAAAAATACATACATAAGGGAAAACTAGTTGAAATGAAGAAAAGCAATCTATGAAATAAACACTACAAAATGTTTGTTAGTGCACAAGAAATATTTTGATATTGTCTGGATTTTAACTCACTCCAATGAACCTTCAGAACCTAGTAAGGGTGCCTTATCACTCTTTGCCATACAAACAGCTTTGCAGCAGAGAAATGAAATAATTCTGCATACAACTCACTGCAACATCGTCCACAGTACTAAGAAACAACATTATAGCTATTTTTACATGCATTACTTTTGGATGTAGTGCACTGAGTGATCACACAACCATTCATGACTATAGCTTGCAAAAATAGAGCTGTGTCTTAACTCTCTGTGCTTGTTGCTAATTCTTGTATTATCTCATCTCTAATCTGAGACATGCAGTCTGTAAGACATTCTATATTATTGTCCTTAAAATGTGTGAGGATTTAAATGGTAATAATATAGTTATAAGCAAATGAAAGAGAGGTTGATGTTAATGAACAGAACCTGTGAATTGTGTGCTGCTTACTTACATTTCCAACCCTGACAAAATTACCTCTACACTTAGTAAGTCTAACCTGACACACCCACTAGAGGTAGGGCAGCCTGCATTGTTGTAATGTTTTCCTTTACCCTACCAGTAATCATTCATAGTTGCAAACCATTAGCAACAAACACTGATGGGGTGCCTGCACTATGTTTACATCCGTGACACCGAGCCAAGTATTTGGGATTCAGTGATTCTAATAAGTTCACATCTCATTTGTATCTTTGCCATACTCACAGCTCTGAATCTACACCATAAAAAGGCAGCTGTGCAGCGAGGGGACCTGAAGGTGAGGAGACTTGTTTATGTGGAGAACACAGAAGAGGCTATTATTTTGGGATATATCTGCACAGAGGACTACTGAACTTGAGAAGTTATGCTTGCATGTTTCAGCTATATACTGCATATGCTGAAATGTCATTAAGACAAATCTGTTAAATATATATATATATATATATATATATATATATATATATATATATATATATATATATATATATATGTATGTATACACACACACACACACACACACACACACATATATATATATATATATATATATATATATATATATATAAACAAATGCTACTTTTATCTGTATGCATTACTTAGACGTGTACTGATGACATAAGCATGATGGGCATGTTTGCCAGGGAATGTCACAGATATACATGATTGCCAATAAATTAACATGAATTATTCTGTTAAGTCTGTAAACATGTTTCAGGGACAGTTCATGTGATAGCGCTTGTAGCATTTCACTGACAAAATGTGTCATTTGCCTGTCCTTTTGGAGGTGCATTTCAGTTCTAGCACAAACAAGGATATGTTGGCATCATGAATCTCCTTGTTTGCATCCAGACTTGCTTTGTGTGTGAATGTAATATGTTACAACCAAACAATTCCTGTTGTCCATATTTCAAATATCTAGACTGGTTTATGTTTCTCCAGTGGGTAATAGTGAAATTCTATCTTTTCTGTTTTATCTGAAAACAGGATTTTTTTAGTTACGTGATACGTATGTGTATTACCCTTCTGTTGTGTTTTAGGTCACCTAGAGCTATGGCACCCAGGTGTCCCAGTCCCTGAACTTCCTCCATTCAGTAACCCTGTAAACCAGGTCATTGTGGAAGCATTTAGGTGACATGGTGCCTTTCTGCTTGAGAGGGGACATGGAGATATGTCATGCAGAATGCAAATTTGGCAGAAGATAGTTGCATATGTGAATGCAGTAGGTGGTCACAGCAGGACATGTGATCAGGTGAGTCATAGGGCCACTTACATGATCTCATCTGTACATAGGAAAGCAGCTGCAGTGGCCTGTGATCAGATGGCTACTGAGGGGGCTGCTACAGAGCCACCACTAACAGCAAATGAAGAGTTCCTGATTACAGTCAGGGATCCAGACAGCTAAGAGGAAAGTGCAGAATGGCATGTTCTTGACATTAGTGCTACTGTTTCAGGGACAGCCAGTTTGTTCCAGGTAGGCTTATGTATCTCAATTGTTAGATACTCTTATATAGTAAAATAATTACAGCGATACATTAGTTCTAACAAGAAAAGTGTTTTTTGGAATTGTAGATTGCTACAGTTTACAGCACATTCTGATTGATTACCCATGGGCTTAAATTGGACTTGTAATCCAAGTTCTTGTTGAACTTATAGTTAATGGACATATAAAGAGAACAAAGTTTTACACATTGTATTACTGTTAATTGTGATAATGCTGTCCTTACCTTTTGCTTAACTCCTTCCAGGACTATCCAGCATAGGGAGCCTACAAACATCTGCACATGGTAAGCCAAGCTGTTTCATGTCAGTACTGATGAGCTATTCAAATAAATATTTTCTGTGTGATGTTGGAGTCAGGACTGTTGTGTGTATTATTGTACTGTCTGTAATAGTGGCACCACTGTTAGTTTGTTAGCATAGATTGAACTATAGTAGCATAGGTATTAATTTTTCCTGTGTTTGTTGCTTATTATCACAGGTGATCCTGACAGTGGAAATGTGGGACTTCTACTACCCGATATCAGAATATCAGCAGACTCTGATGATAATGGTGGCCAAACAAAGGCACAGTTGGGGGTACAGAGGTTGAATTTGACACTGAGGTTGACATTCAGCCATCCTATGTAATTCCATCAAACATAGCAAGTAGGCCCACACCTACCCATTCCAGTAAGCCCTCAGATATTGGACAGGTGGAGGGTGAGACCTCGATCAGGGAAAGTGCTGTCACTGCAGCTTTAGTGCCTGTTGACTCTGGCTGGAACCAAAGTATGGGTGAGGTGCCACGCAGGACAGTTGTTAGGGGTGCATGGAGGAGGTCTGCAGTCCATCCTCCACCTGATCCAGGTGTGTCTTTCCATGCCAATCAATGTATGTTTAGGGTCATCATGGAAGCACAGTCACATTCCCATAGGCCCTCCAGAGAAACACTTCAGGGTGGTAGGCTACAGGCTAGAACTCCTGTATACAGGGGTATGTGGAAAATATATGCTCCTCATGCACTACCCACTCAAAAGGCCTGAATCTAATGACAGGTTTTTCTCCCAGAGGCTGCCCTGTCTCTGGAATAGACATCCTATACACATCAAACAGAGCAGCTCGCTGACCCTCTTTAAACACAATCTTGATGAGTAGATGGGAAACCACAAATTTCTCCAAGGGATTCACCTGTGTCCCTCACTGACTGAGGTTTTTTTTGGGGATAAACTCTTGGCTAGGTTTGGAAGGGGCCCAGGGCCATTAGCCTAGTAACCTCCTATGATCCTATGGTCACTGGCATATTGGAGCATAGCATTCAGGAATTGATGATGGATCCTGGATGCTGATGTCTGTAACATGCCTAGTATGTCCCCTGTTGGTCTCTGAAAGGTAACTGTAGCTAAAATTCTAAGTGCTACACATACCTTTGTCTCTACTTGTATGGGCTCCCTTCATTTTGTCCTGGCTCTGAGTTGAGGACGACAGAGGTTGTAGAGTTCCTGTAGTCTGTATCTATCCACCCTCTAGCGCTCTATAATTTCCATGTCATGTAGATTGTAATTAGTTAAATCGGTTCTGCAAACTCTTCTCCTTCTTGGCCTTGATCTGTTAGGAGCATCAGCAGCATAGACTTCAGCCTGTTGTACATTCACATGAATTAAAGCAACAGTAGTTCCTAACATTGTTTCTGTGTAGACTCCTTTCTGTGACTGTACTACAATAGTTTTTGGAATTCACAGGGAAAACCAGCACTGAATCTACACTGTTGCTTTATAGCTTGTTGAACAGCTCCTCCATCTTGGATTGGTTGATTAGCATGCAGTTCATCTCCTTATGCTGTAATTAGCATACTACAGTGTTTACCTTATTTGTGCAGTTCTACACACCATGCAGAGCTGCTTACTTTATCTCAAACAATGCGCTACTGTGTGTGCGCCCTCTCACATGGTATAAATGGACTCTGTAAGCTTTATTGAATCTGTCCGATAGCGTATTTATGGTAAAAAAGGAAACTTAGTGAACAATAAAAAAAAATAAAAATCATATCACTGCAGGAAAATTAGCCTATCACAGAACATTGAAATAAAATGCAAAGATATATATTTTTTTCAATTTCTCACCACAGCTGTCATTAAAAAGACAGCTAATTTAGAGTCTATACACAAGAAAGGCACTGTAGTCTAAATCACTATAGATCTCTCAGCCTTCATTTTATCCTCTGTAAATTTATGGAGCAAATAACTGGTGATGACTTTTTACTACTATATTTGTAACAGTGCAGATCTGATAAATAGAGATGTCCTAATTTGGAATACACCTGCATTTGATGACTGATGAGGTCCTAACTGTATGTACAGCTCACTTAGACTTTATCATGGCATTGATGCAATCCCACATAAGGGCAATGTAGAGATACTCATTGCAGTAAATGCTGATAGTACATAATGAAATGGACATATAATCAGCTGAAGGACAGACTGCATCAGATGGAAATATAAGGTTATGTAATCAAACCTAATGAAATACAGAGTATACTCCTTCAAAGGATCTGTGTTCAGACCATTCCTCTTTTGTCTTTTTTCTGTGCAAATCTTCACTGTACTAAAGATATTAAAATACATACATTTGTAAATTAGAAAATACTGCTACCTGAAAAAAGGATGCAGAAGTACTGTAGGACAGGTTGGAAAAAAGTAAATTCTTGATGCGGAAATAGTAGTCCATTCACTCTCTTTGCTACCAAATGTATTAATGTCAGATATGAGAAAAAATCATATACCTTTTGAATGCAAAACTGATGACAAATCACTCAATTTCAGAGGTGAAATTATTGATCTAGAAATCATAATAGACATTAAGTACTAATCAGTGTGCTTCAGTCAAAGCCAAAAAAATCAGTTTGCAGAATATGTGACTCGCTGATTTGGCCTATAATCCCAGTACTGCTTTCTATGGTCTAAAACAAGTTGTCTACTGCAGCTTGAGAAACAGCAGAAATTCTTAACAAAGAAAACAATGTGGCTGGACAATGTGAGCTACTTGGACAGACTTCATTAACTGTCTCTATTCTCAGTATCCTACAGACTCCTGAGATGGGCTGTTTGCCTAAACAATCTCAACTGAAAAACAGTGCTTAGAATTCATTATGAACAGACTAAATGCCAGACTTATAACATACTGTTAAAAATACATAAATAGCAGGAAAAAAAGCAGGATACTTACATTGCCGAATGACTTGCAAAACTGAGAATAAATTACTGTTCAAAGTAAGGTTATTACACATCAGTAACAGACTTCCAAATCAGTCTTGGCAAGTGTATGGGTAAGAAACAATATTACCTTGGTGTAACAGCGACCAAGCTTCCTGAGGACCACTAAGTAATGATACTGATACCTAAAACTATGAACCAATGAATCACTGGCTCACACGAAAGTTTCTCAAAGGCCTGGATTGGTGTCCCTTCCTAGACAGAAGATCTAGTTTGTGGAAATCCTTTCTTTATTCTGCCAGCTCGGCAGAAGGGATAAGAGTGTGCCCACCATCCTAAAAGCAGCACAGGGTATTTCATTTTTTTTCTGCCTTAATCACCAGCAAGCAGTGGATTTGATCCCATATATGTCAGTATGTTCAAGGTTGCTAGTTCACTGCTGCTGGATATGCCACTTCCTTTATTGATTAGTTGAGAATAGATCCTATGGAATGTTTCTGCAGCAGTACTTCCCCTCTACCCTTTACTTAGCTTTAGTAAGTAAGAAAGCTGGCCTTCAGCCATTAAATCCTTCGTCCCCTCCCTGGTTTTGCATTGTCTTCATTAGTGAGTATGTTAGAGAGATGTGTCACTGACATTATGGGTGTTAGCTTCTTATTCTTCTAACGGGCCAGATTATGTCAGACTTTTTTATCCACTACCAACATAACAATGTGACCATAATCTAAACCTCCTTTTATACATTTTATTTTTTTCTGAATGTATTAATCAGGGTAGAATATTGATCAGCTCTGACCAGTTTCAGCCTCAGCCCTGGGTCAGTTATATTACTACTCATACAGACTATGATAACAAAAACATGAAGCGACAATGAATAAAATACAAAGAGTGAACATTGCTAAACAAACACAAGTATGTAAACTAGTACAGTAAGAGGATAAAATTACACTTCTATCAATATGCATTTTACTAGAAAGCATGCTTTATATTTAGCAAGAATGACACACACATATATATATATATATATATATATATATATATATATATATATATATATATATATATATTGTTATACATAATTCTGAGGTGGGAGAATTGAAGCAATAGAAACAATTAGGGCAGTTAGGATGAAGGAGAGATATTAGTTGATTTATGTTATGGGGCCTCTTGAGTTGCAAGAACATTTAGCTTAATTAAATAGATGAGATTTTAGCAATCCACAGAACTTGGTATAAGATGAAATGTCTTTCCCTTTGAGATGAAGAACTCCCATAGTTTTGGATCGAGAACTGCGAATGAATAGACAGAGGCATTAAGTCTGGAAGGTAGGATTTGTGTTAAATTATTAGTATAAATCAGGTTTCTGAGGTGTATATTGGGGCTTTTCTTATTATATTAAAGGATGGAGAGTCTGTTCATGTAGGATCTTGAAAAGTTACAAGCCTGGTAGTAGGTCTGCTTTAATTATTATTAACTTAGTAATTGTGATCTACTTATGATCAGACTATCTGAAAAAAGGTTCCCTTTTCTGGATGCAGCACGGTGGTGGTTTATGTATTGTATATTCTAATCTGCCTTCAGATTTATTGCATTACTTTATCGTAAATCTTATTGTAAGCACTTTCATTTGCTTCTGCACATACTCAGCACATATATAATTTGTTTTGCATGTTGTAATTCCTCAGAATTGATCAATTTTGATGCAGTTATATTGCAGCAAATAAAATCAAATGCACCATTAGCACTTATTCTTAGTTGCATTTTGCTGCCTTTAAAAATCAGAGTCTACATTTATCAAACCATTTACCCAATTGACATGGTATTCAAATAAATGTATGTGCAAGGGCATCCAAAAATTCCATACATTTTGGAGTTAGTATGGCAAGGTTCTCATGTATTGATAACTGATGTTTATTTTTGCATTGGTAAAATAAATAATGTAGATATCATGGCACCTTAGCAAATGATGTGCTGTCATTCATTTATATTCTATATCCATGTTGATTATATGACTTAAAGTAAACTGACTTCCTTACTTCATTTTACAGCAAGAGTCCTTAAATCTGACATTATAATTAAACATGGCAAACCACAGATTACTTTGCAGAATGTTTACATAGCTGTGGCTTACTGGGAAAAGTTAAACTTCAGATCAGTTGATGAAATTATTGAGAATGTCTTTAGAGAAGCTAAGCATCCCTAAATGTTTTCCAACAAGAAGTGTCAATTTTCAAATGCAGTTTAGATAAATGTGATATCAGTTAATGAAAAAAATCACAGAAGGACCTCAGAGAAGCATTGTATCTATAAGTGTTTTACTGTAAACAAATAGAAATTTTCAGATGTACTTTAAAATAAATGTTAGACAGATGTCAGAAATTCTCATCCGAATTACTTAAATTTTGTGCATTGACAAGTCTTATATTTTAAGACTTAATGCTATTATATCTTCTGTGCAATTTCACTGAATAATTCAGAATCTTTTTTTTTCCTTGTAGGGTTGGATGGGTTTAAAAACATTTATTAACTTTTCAAATGTTAATGGAATATATGGTACTACACCATCGGGTAGCCAAGTAGAATGACACACTGCCCCCACCTGTCGGTATACATAAAGGAACAGGTAAACCAAAGGAGTCTACATTAGACTTCTTAGTGTTCTCACCACTTGAAAACAGTGCATGGCATGGACTGTGGGTAAGTAAGGCTAAAAGAATTTGCCAGAGTCCATGTGCATTTGTCTTTATAAATCAATTAAGGGTGTCTCTCCTAAACTTGAATTATGAGTCTCCTGTTTTCAAAACTGGCATACGAGTTCTAATGTATTATTTCATAGTAAAAAATACAGTGAACTCCATAAACAAATTATGTTTGCCAGCTTACTAGTCTCTAACTATTATCTCTCATGATTACTTTTGTATGTTAACAAGTAACGAATACAAAATATTCAGGTATCATATTTAACTCAGACTTAAAATACAGCGATTATATAGAGGCTACTAAAAAAGTAATTCTTTTTGTCAGACTTCCACTAGTCAATGTCTTTCTAGTCCTTAAAAGTGCATAATCAATTACTTTGACTAAATTTTCACATAATCAATTATTTTGACTAGCTTCTTTATTACTTTCAACATAGGCCAAAAACAGCTTATAAAAGAACCAGGTATGTAAAATAAAAAGGATAGAGAAATTCATTGCACATTTCTACAGTAGTGATCTTGGTCACAGAATGAATCCATATACCTTTACTTCAGGAAATTCCACAACAGGCTTGTTTTGTGACAACATGGACCAGCTTACAGTGTAATTGGTCAGGAAATCAACTTGATGAAACAATTAAGTATAAGACTTTCCAAATGCACCCCCCCCCCCCACATACACACATCTCGGACTTATATTTACTAACTCCATAGTTGCACCAAGGCTATGAAAAGGAAAATCTTTAAAAACAATTAACAACTGTCTTTGCTTATAAAATTCAGTTTAAAGCATTGAACTCAATGAATGTCACTAAGGTAAAGATTAATTTACCCTGAATAGTTTTACTATTTTCAGTTTTCTAGTAGCAGTTGTGGTTTCAGAGATATCAATATTTGTTTGAACTGTAAGGTGGTAACTTCATTTTTTAAAGGCTTAAGCCACACCCACTGGGAGTTACACCAGAGAGTTGCACTGTCTGGACAGAATGAGTTAAACTGTATTTTATAAGTCAAAATAAAGGCAGTGAATATTAATTTTGTAATGTTATATAAATGGCCTATGATAGCTCACTAACTATTCAAGCAAGACACATACCGCCAGCAGGATTTTCTTCATACAGCTGTGAGCTTTCATATGATGCTATGCAATTCTGTATTTGCTACTTGAATGTTGAGATATTTAGAGAAATACGAACATTATTACAATACAAATAACATATAAATAATATTCAATATCTCTTTAACTGCATTAGACAGAGGTCAAATATCAATACAAATGTATTTGCCATCATGTACACTTTAAGATGAAATCTTCTGATCCCTTATACATAGCATGGTTTTGGAATTATTAATGCAAATATGAACAAGCAATATTTGACATCTAGAAGCATCAGTAGGAGGTAACTTCAGAAATGCCTGGAGGCACACTCGGCTGTAATGAGTTAAAATTCCAGGTTTTGGAATCCCATTTGTACACTCCACATAAGTTCTCAAAATCTGGTGCATTAACCAATAGCTCTGCATAACGGGAAGGTGTTCTGCACAAGTATACAATAGGTATAGATAAATAGTACCATGTGTAGCATGTGCCTGTTACCATCCAATGGGCTGATAACATGGCATAAATGTCATGGTAAATTTTGATTTTGATACATTTACATATCAGACCATTGCTACCTGTGAACTGAGTTGAACTTCAGTGAGCAATTTTCACATCTGACTACATTTGCCATTGGCGTATCAACATTATTGATGACTACTTCCAGGAGACTTTGATGTGTCCAAGCACCAAATGGACAAGGAGGAGACTACCCAGATGCTGACCATCTATGCTTGAGTGGAGCATTGGATGACAGCCAGGCCAAGGAACTTTGTGATGGCTGACATTTGGAATCAGATTGCGAGGGGGCATCATTGATGTATTGGGACATACTGGACTGGAATGCAGGTTTGCCACTGCTACAAGGACCTGCATCGGCGGGATACAGAGGATCTATGTTGGAAGGTCACCGAGGTATGGATACAGCTGGCGGATGACTAAGTGTCATAATACTATGTATACCTAAGCATTCCTATGGAAAATTGAGATATAGCTGTGTCCCAGATATATCAGATACATGGCTTTTATAACCATTAAGTAGCTGTTCTGATAATTAGCTCATCTGGATAATTAAGAAGATGCAGTGACTGCTCTCTATTTAAGTATTAGTTCTATTCCCATGCTGATAATGTATTTCCTAATGTTAATAATTTATATAATACCGAACATTGTTGATATACATCTGTTTTTCAATGTATAATGACAATATTTCATGCATTTAGTATCGTCATGCATCGCTGACGCCTGTAGCTCCTAGGCAGCTAATGACTATGCATTTCATGGTTATCCACTGTACTACACAAATAACACCTACTCTACCTGTATATGTGTGAATAGTAACTCATAAATTATAACTGAGTCAAAAGGCAACCACGAAACGAAACAATCGCCACCAGGAAGTCAGCCAAAGCTGAGGATTATTGAACTCTGAACACGCTTTTTTTCAAAATTTTACAAATAATTTCAATTAATCAATTGATGGTCAACGTTATATATACTGTGTTAATTGAATGTACTGATTGTCTGAAGAAGTCGAGAATTTGACGAAAACGCATACTGTCCGTTATTAGAGGATTAAGGCGTTTACATGTTTTTTCGTGGCTGGTGACAGCCTTGTCTGCTTGGTTTTGGAATAAAGAGCTTTGGCTGACTTCCTGGTGGTGATTGTTTCGTTTCGTGGTTGCCTTTTGACTCAGTTTCAGTTTGGTTGCATTTCCCACCTTTGGTTTTATTATTATTATTGAACTCATAAATTATAACTTTTTTACTTCATTCCTCTTAATAAAGGGTACAGTCCTACTACAGTAACATTCATTTAAGCCAAGAGGAATACCTGTCTGACTCCTTACACGTATGTTTTCCATTATGTGTTGGTAGCTGTTATTTCTTTAGATTATAATGGCCAATAAAGTGTCAGAAGTTTCTGTATTCATCTGCTATCCACAGGAATATGGCTATGCACAGGCATTACTTATTTGTTAAGGGGCAGCACATGCTACCTGTTAGCTTGGCCTGTAAAGAAACTGGCCAGTATGCCTATATTTTGGCATGCTCTGGGTTCAAGTCCACATAAGGTAAACATATCATTATACTGCTGTCATTGTGTATTTCACACATTGTTGAATATGTTTCTCTACATAACTGCTTATTGATATTAACATTTATTTTGCACATGTTTACAAATAACTTGGTTATTCATCAAATTCCTGTGAATATTTTCTTCATCCATAATGTTCTGTTAAAAGCATCTCTTTAAGTACAGGGTTATGTGTAAAGCTTGCAACAAGCTGTTATATGTCTGACAAACAGTTTTTGGCAATATGATATTATTTTCAAAAGTGCTATCAAGTGCTGTTTTGTCATTCATTATTACATTCACTTCAACAACCACATCTTATCTTATGAGGGACTAAGATGATCAGCCTTACAGTTGAAATACAGATTGGGGGATACAGTGATGTATGCATTTAATATGTAATGTGCACTTTGCCTAGGAATATCTGTAAATGTAGTTCTCCCACATACCTTACTGTGTCCCTGAAGCACAGCACCTTTTATATCTCTGTTAACAGAAGCTATGTGATACATGACACTGTCCCACTGTCTGAAGGATGAAGGTTTTCAATTGCTGTTACTGGTTGTGACCACAGTGCTGACTTGAATTCATTCTTGCAGTATGTGGTCCTTTTTTGAAATCTTAAGCCATTATCCATACTTGTAACCCATCTCTGCACATTCATAGCCCCAAATCTTTTCACTACATACTCAACACATGCTCTCGGGCATGACAGCTTAGCTAGCCAGGTAGGTGTCAGGGTTAGAGTGTGGCAGTACATTAGAGTAGCAGGTTTGAATCTCATGTCCTCCAATCTGTGTTTAACTGTGTTCAAAAATGTGAAGGTCTGCATGTGTAACATTGTAAAATGTATATGGTGGTTCTCTGATGTTCTTTAAAAGTAAATCTTTTAGAACCTGATCTGAGCAATGTATATACCTGTTATTTGAGGACTAAATAATTAACAGCTGCTCTTTTCTTTTTTGGGCAACATGGACAGGACCTACAATCATGCACTGTTTATCGAGCAGATGTACAGGCTTAAGGAGCAGCGATGGGAGAGAGGTATGTTGTTTAATTTTTCTGTTTTGTTAAATAAAATGTATCTGATCCTTGTTACAGATATTTATTTTTTTACATTACCATGTATATTGTGTAGAATGCTGGAATACCCTTCATGCATCAGTAAGGTAAGTGCAATAATCACTCTATACCCATGCTTACATGTCTCATTTAAATACAACTATACTGAAATTTAATTTAGCAGCAAGCCATGTTTTCTGAAGATAGTTTTTGAAATGTAGGGCACAACCTAAATGTAAGCTGAGTTTGTGCATCTGTCACACATATTTTGAGGTGTATGGTTTCACACACGTGTGTAATGCATTGATTGCTGCTTATAATGCATGTGGTGGCACAAACATAGAAGTATGTAGTGCACTGATTGCTGCTTATAATGCATGTGGTGGTGCAAACATACAAGTGTGTAATGCATTGATTGTGGCTTATAATGCATGTGGTGGCACACATGTATGTGTGAATGTGTTTCCCAGTGACTAATCTTTTGGGCATAGCCTGCCTATTCACAGAATGAATGTGTGTCTGTTGTATCAGTGTTCACACTGTTGTTGTCAGACTGTGAGGCATGCCCTTCAGTTCAACATTGATGTTTGATCTGCCTGCAACACCTTGGGTGTTTTTGTTACAACATACTTGTACCCTGTATTTATGGATACTTGTGCAGGTAGGCATTTCTTCGCAATATTTCATAATAAGCCAGCATAATCAGGATGTTTGCATTCTGTATTCTACTGATTACAAATAATTGTTGTAGTTATACAATACTATTTTTTCAACATATACTAGATTCTCATGTGTAACAAGCTGTGACCATGTTTATGACTGAACATTATAGCTATTTGTTACTGTTGTATTCCTTATATTAATGTGGGGTCAGACCGTTACCATGCTGCCCGGCTCAGATGTTTGTTATGCGGCTTGCCTAGTTTCCACAATAATGTCATCTCACTTTGTCTTTGTTTTAACGATGTTACTTGATGGCTGTTCATATGACTCATTATATGCACAGGCTACAATTTACATTCATACACAGATGTAACTGCTCAGGGAACATGTGCAAGGGAAAAAGACTAGAAATAATGACATGCTGTCAGACACTTAGCTAGATTACTGAGGCAGACAATATTATTAAACAATGCAGGCCCCAATACAAATGTTATGCTGTCATTTACAAGCTTTTATTTTGTCAAATTTCACTTATGGCAATGTTCCATGAGGCAGGGTCAGAGCATGCTTCCATTGCAATGTCAGGATATTTTGCATGTGCTTGCTTGGCGTATGCTTGCCATGCTTCATGTTGGCCAATAAAAGAATGTTTAGATCATGTCAAAATTCCCACTGGTAAGCTGTGTTATGCATGCCATTGCATGGCTTTGATTGAACTGCTCACATTGCGTGAAAGATACAATCTCCCTGACATGTTCTGTTATTGGACATGTCCATAAGTATAGATAATGTGACACAAGAAAGGTGTTATGTGCATGAGGAGCCATTCACTAGCAGCAATTCTGTTGATTATAATTGTGCTACTAGCTAATGTTTCAACCATTTCAAAATGAACTTTGTTTTAAATAAGAACTTCAATGTATGCTACTACACTTTCAGTCTCATATTTGTTTTTTGCAGAACTCACATATGGATGGGAAGTTAATTAGCATATGTTAAATTGCAGATATGCACATCTGTTTCATTTTAAGTTTTGCTTTGATATCCATGGGAATGTGCGGCATGATAAACATTTGCTTTTCACTGTTATGCTTTTAACAACTGATATACGTCGCATATGGTGGTACACTGAAGTATGGTCAAAACATATTTTAACATTTCATGAGGCCACTTCTCTGCCCGTTCATTGTGTCACAGTGGGTATGTTATGCAGACAGGTAGTATCAGGTATGCATATGTAATTTCTGTCCTGTGCTGCTATTCATCTTGACAGCACATAGGACCTGTGGGCAATCACCAATCAGATGTAGACAACAAGCACATGCCAGGCTGGAGTCCTCAGATAACGACAACAGTGACAATGAGAAGGATGATGATGATGAAGAAGCTGGAACTGCACCTGCATGAGCCAGCATCCCTGCTGCACCCTGGAGTAGGCAATGCCAGGAACAATGGTGAGATGATTATCAGGAGGAGATCTGGAAGGTTGTGACCGATGTGTTTCAAACACAGATGAGGGACATGATGGTGAATCTTTCTAGGACATGGCATGGGTTATACATGACTGATTCCAGAAGATAGCCTGAGAGATAATTCTTGATGTCCATCCACATCAGGGTGGTCCTTCAGGTCCATAAGTATTGTCTGTGAGCTCCAGTTTCATTATGCTGCCAAAATGCTGTTTGCCATATACTTGATTGGACTGCTTATGCATGCTTGTGCATTCATAATATGTTGCTGGCATGCTTATGTATTACATGTGCAAACATACCATGCAGCTATTATCATGTGGCATTTAATTATGTTTCAATGTATGCATAACACAGATTAACAGGTTACACTTTCCTCCCACTTTCAACTGTCCATTTATTTTGGTGGTTAATTCGGAGCTACAGTCCAGCACTTCAGCAGTGGTATGGTTAAGATTTGTGTATTGCCATATCATGTATGTGCAACAGAAGGACATGCCATTGCCCATGTGTTTTGGATGAAAGTTGTCATGCTGTCAGACTGGCATGATATATTATGCACCATATGTTGGCAATGCTAATACCATATGGGATCATATAAAGGTATATCATACCTATGAGCAGTACTCCTTTTCTGACTGCACTGAACACCAAATTGACCTTAATGTATATACTGTGGTAAGGATAATAAATGGCAGCACAGTGGCATCAAGGATAGTGTTGTTCCCTCACAACAAGAGGTTCCCTGGTTCGATTCTTGGCTGGGGTGCCTTCTGTGTGAAGTCTGCATGTCCTCCCTGTGTTTGTGTGAGTTTAATCCAGTTACTCCAGTTTCCTTCCATATTTCAAAGACATGTAGAAGGTGGATTGGACACTCTAAATTGGCCAGAAGTGTGAGTCTATGTGTGGGTGTGTTGTGTGGAAGAACTACAGCAGCAGGGCTAGCCATCTGGTGGTGTAAACCTTGGCTCTAGATGATTGTCACTGTTAAAGTGACACCCTGACCCTATGTGCAAAAATGGAAAAAAGGGGTTGTGGATAGATGAATGGTAAGGATAATTTATTCAGTAACAGTACAGTATGCCATGTTTGCTGTATGTGTTATTTCCGCATCCATTCATTACTCACATAAATTCACACCTTCTGGCAATATGTGTACATGTTAACTGATGATTGTACAGGTTGCTGCACATAGTCGAATCCATGCTGAAAAACCATTGTACCTTTGACATGTGAGCATTCACTGACTTATCGTTGATGTGCTGTCCTTTCCACCTTCATAGTTACATAATATAGTTTGCAGATGTCTTTGCCTTTGTTGCAGTTATTGCCCATTGTCATGTATTACGTTGTTGACATTGCCAACATATGTCAAATGTATGGCCATTTTACAGGTGTAGGAGATCTGCATACAAGACACTCTCTACTACTTACAATACTTCCCTGTTATCATTATGCATGTATTGTTAACCAGCGTATGTAGTTCATGTGCACAACCTGATATATATATATATATATATATATATATATATATATATATATATATATATATATATATATATATATATATCTATATATACACACATACACACACACACACACACACACACATATATATATATATATGTGTATGTGTGTGTGCATGTATGTGTGTGTGTGTGTGTGTGTGTGTGTGTGTGTGTGTGTGTGTGTGTGTGTGTGTGTGTGTGTGTGTGTGTGTGTGTGTGTGTGTATTTTAAGCTGCAGTGCTAGATTTGTGCAAATACTCTTACATGTCATAGGTGTGTGTATGTAGCTTGACATTGCCTTCATGTACATTCAGTTTAGGCCACTGACAGTCATACAAATATATCTACATCTGTGTGGTGCCTTTGATATGAAATGCTTGCCATATATTTGCATTCCATAACACATTTGTTTGGGCTGTGGACACATACTTATGTATTTAGCAGCCATTTTGCTTCTTTGCTGCAGTACTACTGTTTGGCACTGTGCTTGGTTGTTTTCCTTTCCCATGCATGGTTGGAGGTTTGGTTCTGTCCTTTGCTGGAGTTATCTAGCATTCCTAGATCTGCATTTGCTCATCTGTGTTGTTGCGTGGCTTATGCCTGCACTGCTGACAGACTGTTTAGGATATGGGTTTATTTATCCAATTTGTACTGTTATTGTTATTTATTATCCTACAACACACATCTATCATTGGTCATACACATTCAGGTAGGACTGCCACACAGTTTGCAACATGTCATAACTTGATAGTGCATAGGTAGATATATTTTTCTGCATTTCACTTTTACTGTTATGCATCACAACCCTATTTGACAACTTTCCATTGCCCGTGTTATGCAGTGTACCATCGGTGTAATTTTCCTGTCTTTAGTATTTTTTACCAGTCTTTGTCTGTCATGTGTTGTGATATTTGTTCCGTAGGTATATCTTTTGTAATTGCCTTCTCCTCTTCTTTCCCTATCTTTACCTTTCATTCTGCTCTTAAAAAAATAAAAATAAGACCTAGTCCCACCAAAAAACATTGCCTATGCCCCTCTAACTTTCCCTCAGATTTTACTATTCCAGCATACCTCTTGTGTGCCCCTTGTCTTCACCCATACCCCACGTCTTCTTTTCTATCTCCCACTTTCTTTGGCTCTGTGCATTACCTGCTGCTCCCCACACAAGTCCTGTGCCCATTGTTAGCTAACTTTAGCTGTGGTGATGTGTCTGCGATTGCTCTTCACCTTTATTCATTTTTTAATAGAAAATATTTGGATGCCATCAGAATCCATAAGTGATAACTAGCATATTTTAATAATAAGGTACTGGTGATATTCTATAGTTGTCTTTAAGCTTACTAGAGAGATTCTGCTATAGATATGCATTTCTGACTGTCAGGCTGGATTGTGAGATTCTTTCCCTAACTTCTGTTAATGTACATCACACTTTGACAGAGATTTTTCATTATCTATGGATTACTTGTGAGTGATATACAGTGCACTGTTATTACGGAGATATTTTGTGGTGTGCAGAGATATTCGTACCTCACTGTGACACATTTATATATTACATTGTTAACCATAACTTTGCTGCTTATATCAGGGTAATATGCCAGAGTCCTAGAACAATTTGGCCCACTGTGTAGCACAAAGAAATGCTAAATGTACATAAATTAATTGAATTTAAGACAGGCTGATAAAAACATTTTCACTACGGAGTAGTTATGATGCTTTTTTCAGATTATACTTTACTGATGGAGCAAATGCAAGAACTTTATCACTCTTTTTTTAATTTTTCCTGTTAATATTTTCTGTATATATTTTAATAATATGAAGATAACCTTCAATGATATAGTTTTGCAAAAAGACTGCTTTCAGCATACTTAAATATGTCCATGTTTGAACTGTGCATTTACTTTGCAAGAGTTTTTTATTTTTAATACATTTGTAAAAATATTATATGGGATTATAGATGCTTTAGAATTTAAGTATGGAGTTTCCCCAACACTGTTATGCAGCTGTATGAACTACTACAGCTTGTGAAGTGAATTAATAAGCTTGTCTTAAACAATAGCCTTTACAAGGCTAGCTGAAAGGTCACTTAATGCTGGCAAATGCAACTGCCCCACCCACTCAGATGAAATCCAGTCCAGATATGAAATGTCCGAACTTTTACATAGTGCATGAATGAATTAATACAATTATATTAAACTTTATTTTACCCTTTCCCACTAATTCTGCATGTTTGGATAAGTGCCATAATCATGCCTAAACTAAGCCTTTGACCAGTTCCTAAGAACAATAACTAATTATTCATAATTACTTTGTTACAATAATCTGTTGAGTTAGTATGAGCCAACTCTAAGAAGGCATTCATTTTGTTTCCCTTTTATCTGCACATAGGGATTATGGCCTGCATACTTCTCAGCTTTTTTCACACACCGCAGCCCCGAGTGATATGAGCTCAGTCCTGTAGATCTGAGATTTCATGCTTCTTCAAGTATTTTTGCTGTAGGGATAATGTGTACCTTCCGCTGCAAATCATAGTTTCAGAGTTTTGTATCATGAAGTATATAACACTAACAATATTTCAAACTAGCTAGTGTAGTATTACATTGCAGACTCAGGCATAGCTCTCAACCCTCCATCTCCAAAATGAGGAACACTAGCCCTCATAATGTGGAACAAATGGGCAAAATGTGGAACGCATACTAATGGCTTACTAACAACTTCAGTTAGGAAGGTCATAGGATGGTTAAAATATGCTGGTTTTACTTATAGAGAATATCTTTTAATGAAGTAATATGATTCATTTGTATTTACCATGGATTTCACTTAAAAAATTCCTAACACTAAATGTGTTACAGACCCCTTCAATGTAGAACTTCGAGGAATATGAACTTTTTAAGACCCCAAATGAGGTATGTTCCCCGTAATGAGGTGCACTTGAGAGGTATGGACTCAGGTCACCAAATTTGGAGTGCAAATTTCTGAACAGGGACCTGTAAAGTTTCTTAAATTCAGATGTTTGGGCTGAGCTCCTAAAATGTGGCAGGAATGTTTTGACTGATGGCACTGTAACAAAATACTTAAGTACCTTTCTGGGGCAAAATAATGAACCAGATAGGTATGGTCTTCACTATTCGGTACAGAAAACTACATTAAGCTTACATGTGCTCACTTGTAATGTAATGTTTTCACATGCAGCATTTTGTACTCTGTAATATTAAGTAGTACTTTGAATTAAGTCCACTATTACAAATCACCAATTTTCAATTATTATCTTGTGCATGCATATTTGTGTTTGTTTGCATATGTGTGTGTGTTTGCTAAAAATCTGAAAATGCATTGAAATATGCCAGTGTTTAACTGCTTATGGACTTTCCAAAGTCTGATCTAGAGCATTCATCACAAAATATAAGCTAAATCCCCAAACCATGATGTTTCATTGAAGCTACGTATTCCTTCCTTTCGTATTTTCTACAGAGTCATACTAGGTGGTAGTTCTCTGATATTACCTCTCTACATGCCCCTTTGTCATTCATTTCAGTATAGGGAGGAGAATCACAAGCAGCTAGGACAGTCCCCATCTACTGTGCAAGGAGTGTTTTTGAGGTTTGGACCTAGCATCATACACAGGTGCCTATGTACAGATTCTTCTAAACTGAGTGACATGCGCTTCATCTCATAAAGTGACCTGCATAGAAGGCTGTGCTGTGTCTTTGGAACACATAGGACCTCACCTAGCATTTTTTTCTTCTCTCACCCTACCACAGTGGAAGGCAAGCTAGTAATCATTCCTCATCTTGACTCTCGTGTGGTTACCCCTGATTTGCCCGAAGTGATATTCTGATCTGGGTCAGCTGCAGAGTGTTCAGATACCCTGCCTCAATGTCATCAGAGTCAGTAGCATTGTGGACAGGTACACTGACTCAGTGTCATCAAGATCAGGAGCAGAGTCGTCAGATGTACTACCTCAGTGTTATAAGCATCAGGAAGAGACTGGAGAGATACCTTGCCTTGATGTCATCAGGGTCAATAGCAGAGTGGTCAGAACCCTACATTGCTTTAATAAGCATCAGGAACAGAGTGGAAAGATAGCCTGCTTTGATGTTTTGAGGGTCAGTAGCAGAATGGTCAGAACCCTGCAGGGGTATCATCACTGCCTTACGTTCCCACATTCTGAGACATTAGTCAAACCTACTATACCACTCTTGAGGGCTACATTTTTTTTAAGCTACTGTCAGCCTGGTTTGTCAGGGCCACGGTCATAGCTCCATTCATCTATGCAGAGTTGGCTTATATTGTTTGTTTCTGTTTCTATCTTTTGAAAATTTAAGTGGGGCATAAGTGAGAGTAATTTTCCCTTTAGGAATACAAACATACCTCTCAACCTGCAGACATTGAAAATAGGAACAACGGCTCTAAAAAAGTAGGAACATCCAGCCAAAAATTAGGACACTGAATTAGCATCATTTTTTTCCCAATATTTTTATTAAGGATAAAATAAGAGAATAAACACTGTTTAATACATTGATTATACTGAAAATTAGCATCAAATTTAAGTAACAAATAGCACATACCTTTTTCAGCTTCCAGTAGGAATGTGGGATTCTACTCAGAAATACGTTTAAAAAATAAAGAGTAACAAAAATAATGAAAAAATGTAAACGCAATATCAAAGAAACTGTGTAAAAACAATAGATTTTAATTAACTGCATTGCAAAATATTGCAAAATTCTACCACACAAGGGCATTTACTTTTGCTTCAGAAAACATAAGATGTAAGAACTGTGTCATTTTTCAAGTTATTGTTGCCACTATTATATCAATGTACTAAGGTTTTCTGTGTATTAGCTTCAAAAATCACATGTGATAGGGGGATTCAGAAAATTATGCAAAGGGGTTAATCAAGCCTGAAAATAAGGACATAACCCCAAAATTTCGGACATCCTGTGGGTACCCTGAGAGCATTCAAGAGATAAAATGGAAGCCTGAAGGATGGTTAAGGAAACTGCAAGGGACTTACCTCCATTTTGGAGTCATAACAATTTTTAGAAATACCAGCTTATTTCAAAGAATTTAGTGGGGTAGTTTTGACAGGTGCATATATTAGGAAAAATAATGTTATAGTTTAGGATTTTCTGGTAGAGAATCAGAAACTCAGTGAGGAATGACAATGTTTGGGTTTCAACATTACAACCACTGTTGTTAGTTGGAAACTGACACATTTTGAGTGTTAGAGAACTAACTTTTTTCAGTTTTAGGGTACAGTATATACTTTGCTTTCCCTACAGCAAACTACAGGATGATACATCTTAACTATTTCTTGAATGGCAGTTGCATAAGTAGACATCCCTAATTTTCCATTCCCCAAGATAATACAAAGCTGCATGCATTCCAATAGATTGTGGGCTCTACCCCCCCCCCCATGTATACTTTCATGCTAACTGTAATCAGCTCTGAGATTACTGTATTTTGGAGGAAGCCAACTATTACTTTTTTGAAGTGACCTCTGGTCCTTAAAGCAGCCCTTTCTGTGTTTTGTGCTTAGCTGTTTTGACCTAAATGATTGACAGGAATATTCCATAAGACAGTCTGATTCAGGAGCTGGGTCTGTAACAAAGGAAAACGCTGAACCTACCATGGCAGAAGATACACTATACATTGTAAACTTTGTCTAAACATAACCATTTTTCTCAGGCAGGACGGCTGTAGACAGTCGCCCCATATGAACAGACTAGAGAAACAGTACAGTGTTGTGAATATAAAGAAGCATAATTTTTAAAGTGAATTCATCAGACTGCACAAGGCAGTGAGGGAGATAGATATAGAACCTATATTTTGATATTGGGAAAGTCCGTTGTTCAGGTTACTGTCTACCTGAGTTCCCAAGTCAGTTACCACTGATTTTACTCTTAGGGGAGTGTTATCATTGTTGTCATTTCCAGGGGTGGTCATCTTCTCAAAGGGTATGACTATGCATTTTTTGCACTGAGTTGTAGGCCATGGTTCTGGCACCAGTTATTTATCTGTGTTAGACCTTCCTAGAGTATATCTACATCTTTGGGGGATTCAATGACTGCACACAGCTCATAGTCATCAGGAAATCTGGTCAGCCAAGAGCCCTCTACATTTGTCTTTGACTTTAAATAAGTATATTCCAAGTCCTTTGAGACACTTGACCTAAACTAAATTAACTGGCACTGGATGAAAAAAGTAAAACCTGGAACTAAAGTATTTTACAACAGGGGAAAGCTCACCTCTTAATATCCCCACTTTTATAACCAAAACAGCTGTTACCACATCTCAGAAGAAAGTACAAATCCTCTAAAAAAAGTTATTTTATAAATTCTACTTCCTTTAGGTTATTATTTATTTATTTGTGTTTTGTTAATTCTGTTAACACTGCTGGCTAAAGCCCATTTTCTGAGGGGACACCAGGAGGAAAGCTTCAAGTATTCACTATCAGTTGTAGCATTTTGCAGCAGCTTTTATTCAAGATGCTGAATATAAAATTGCACAGTCTGAAAGCAAAAAAACAAAAAAAAACCACAACAATAGGTACAAAAACACAGGTCATTCAAACCCCATTGTGTAGACATATGCAAATAACATTGTGTATGCATGTATTAAAATACAGGAAGTACAAATGATATTGAACTGTGCAACAGGTTCAGGGCACCAACTATACAACCAGCAGTAGCACAGCAGGTAGTATTGTTGCCTCATGGGAATATGTTTGCCAGTCTGAGTCTTGGGTGGGGCACCTTTTGTGTGGAGTTTGAATGCTCTCCCTGTATTTGCATGGGTGCTCTGGTTTTCTTTTTCATTCCAAAGATAAACAGTAGGTGGAATGGACACTCCAAATTGGCCATAGGTGTGAGTGCATGTGTGTTTGTGTGTGGTATGAAAGAACAACTATAGCAGGGCTAGCCACCCAGTCATGTAATCATTGGCTCCAGCTGATGGTCACTGTTGATGTGACACCATCACTCCATGTGCAAATTGTGAAAGAAGTGGTTACGGATGGATAAAGAAATTGGATACAGAATTACTGTACCAACCAGCAGTACATTCTGAACACATTAAGTATGAAGTATGCATATAGAATTTAGACATGAAGCGCAAACATTAGGCACACTAATCAGATGTAACATCATTTATCTTTCTGTAGATTACATCAAATCACTATATAAGTGATGCATGTTATGCATACAAATTACAAGTGCAATTAAACTATCTGACAACTCGTGATATCAGGAATAAAGCCTATCACATAATGCTAAATGCAGATGGGTTGGGAGTTATTGTAACCATCAGTTAAATGGCAGTTTGATTGAACAGTGCTCTGAAACAATTTGAAATCCACTTAGGTAAGAAGAGATTTATGGATGCATTTGGGACATCCAACATCAATGAGAGAAGAGGTCATAGGTCTGAGCTAGTGGTTTAATAGTGGAAAATGGACTGAAAAAGTGTTTGTAATCAAGTTTCAGGATGTTGTAATGCATGAGGGAGACACATTAGGTTACTTTGCAGTCACACCAGGGAGATGATAACAGGTTTCTTTTCCATGTGGCCGTAAATAATGAAACAGAAACAATAGTCTCAGACCAGCTAATAGACTATTCCAAGCTGATGGAAGAAATGCACAAGTTGCCATTACACTGAATTTGGAATATCTCTTATGTGTATTTAAGCAAGAACTGACTGGTTAATAATTTGGAATATGCAAAGCTTTTTTTTCCTATTGTATTTTATTTATTTACCATTTGTTTACTGGGAAAGCCTGATTGGGCAATCAAAGGTTGCCCTTTTTCAGAGGAGGCCCAGGGAGAAAAGCTCCATACATTAAAATAAGATGCAGTAACATAAAAATAAAAATAAAATTAAATAATAACATAATTGACAACAGAGAGAAAAATGCTCATATATTAAGATAGGATACACTAAAATAAAAATTAAAGTATAGTAACATTGCTGAGAACAGACAGAAAAGGCTCAATATGTTAAGATATAACTCAATAAAATAAAATGACAGTGACATCATTACAAACAAAGAGAAAATGCTTCATACATTAAGATATGATACAATAAAATAAAAAGACATAATTGAGAATAGGCAGAAAATGTTAACACACATTAAGATATGATACAATAAAATAAAAAAGATGGTAACATTGACAATAGAAAACAGAAGAGAAAAACAAATAAAAAACCCACTACAGAATAGTAGGCATTGTTGTGACGCCTGGTACCAATATGTGATAGGCTCCACTATGTGTCATCCCTATGCTGGGTTATTAATCAAGGAGCCTGAATCCTCACCACTGACACTGGAGAGAGACATGGACTTTGAATACAAATGGATGCACTCAGTATTTCCAGATTCAGACCTCTCTGCATCAACTACAGTTTCCCTTAAGAGCATACAGGGAACACATTCAGCCTGGGCCTGGGTGTCTCTATATCTGTCTCCCACCAGATCCCCAATAAGACTCCCCACTGGTACAGTTATAAGGTTAGGTCCTCAGCTGAGTGTCCAAGCCAAGTCCTCCATCACACTCTCTGTAAACCCAGTGCTTCATATCCCTGTTCCAAGTAGCTGACACACAGATTTAATTTTCACATGCACACACACACACAAACACACACACACACACACACACACACACACACACACACACACGCACGCACGCATGCACACACACACACACACACACACACACACACACACCTGGGAAGGGCTGGCACAGGTTTACTAGCTATGCCCCCTTCTTCCCAGACTATAAGGTAGATTCGCTGCCACCAAACACTTCATAATCAGCTACTCTAAGGCCTTTAACCAAGGGTGTCCAATTATGCTGTGCTATATTAATACTAATACTAATACAAATGGTAGTAGTTCACCAAGATGGCTAGGCCTTCTGGAGTGGCCCACGCAGTGTCACCAAATAAACATAAGTACTCTCAAAGGTTAGATATTATCTACAAGAATCAACCACAATAAACGTATTAAATATATTTAATAATAAATAATAAAAGTACATGAAAATAATGAATATATATCCACAGTAAAACACAGAGTTCAAATCACAGGAAATATTGAAAAGAACATTGAAGGACGGACTCGGACAAATAAAGAAAAATGATATCTAAACTAAGCTTCACTATATTTCTGACTGAATCTAAGAGAATTTTACTGTTCCTTATTTAAGTTAGTTACTTGGGCAAGGCACACAGTTAGACGTTGCATGTTCGATTCTCAGAGCGTCTTCTGTGTGTCGACATGCATGAATGGGCGTTCCTTCATTGAAGGTCGTGCGTTAGGCCCAGCAAGCCAGCACATAAAAATCTACTGACAATTATTAGCGGACCGGAGTTCCACTGTGGTGACCCCTAACCGGGAAAAGCCGAAAGAAGACTTGGGCAAGGCAAGATCAAATATGTGAGCAGTCTTTCTAGTCAGGCCCCAAACAGAATACTCTATATTCTGAGATTATTCCCTGTAAAATATTATTTCCAAAATGACTTGCAGAATGACCTCATCTGGCCAACTGACTCTAGGTTCTAACAATATCTCCTTTTGAAGTATGATATAGGATTTTAGCAGACTGCTACAATACACATTTATAGCTTTTATAGCAATGTCTAGGAGCCAGGAACATTTACAACACTTCCCCCTTCTTTACAAAAGCTAACAGATAATGGCTGCTCCCAGACCTACTGGCTCTGGGCCTACTCAGCACTGTGGGGTGCCATTAACTGATTTAACAGCTCATTTACATTTCCCTTATTTTCCTTAAAATAAGCCAGCTGGTTAACCATTGCTGCACCAGTGTCCTCTATTAAAACATATACATTTAATTCAGATACCATAATACATGCACATTTCTCTTCATTTCAGCAGGGTTCACTGTTGATACATTTTAGCACAATTAACAGAAGCAGAGTTCACAAATACATTTTCGGCACAAGCATCTGTACACATCAGCTTGATATACAAATGACAAATAGTTATTTATAAAATTCCAGCTAGCTGTGCTGACACACGTTTTTCATCTACTGTCCTACTTCTCCCTGGTATAGCTGGAAGTACCTCCTATTGTCACATCTCTCCCTCCTTTTGAAGACTAGTTTTTCAAGTGACCCTTTTGAAACGTGGCTTGAGAGAAATAAGCCTATCTGGGAACATGTTTCCTTATTTCCTGACTTGAAAGCCCATTTGCAGGCCAAAGCTCCACCTTAATAACTTGGCATTTCGCCAGCTGGCTCTCTGTAGCCATGTTAAGGGATTGTGATCTGTAATTACAGTAAATTTCCTTCCATACAAATAAGGCTGAAGTTTCTGCAGTGCCCAAATTATGGCTTGACATTCCTTTTCTACAGCTCCATAGCATTCCTCCATGGGTTGGAGTCTACGGCTGAGATATACCACTGGGTGCTCTTCTTCCTCTGAGGAAACCTGGTTAAGTAAAGCCCCCACCCCATGGTTTGAAGCGTCCACCTGCACCACAAATTCTTTCCTGTAATCTGCCCTGGCTAACATAGGGGGTCCTTCCAAAGCTCCTTTAAGATTCTGGAATGCCTGCTCAAATGCTGGGGTCCACAACTAACTTATCTGGCCTGTTTTTCCTTGTCGCTTCTGTGCAGGGAGCAGCTATGGTACTATAAGTGGGGACAAACCTTCTATAGTACCCCACTGTCCCTAAGAATGCCCTCACCTGTTTTTAGTAACAGGGGCAGGCCAAGCCTGAATGGCTTCCACTTTGGCAGATTCTGGTCTGATCTTATCACTCCCCTCTCTATGTCTTAGATAGGAGATACCATACCCACCTAACACTTACTGGGCTTAATGATCAACTCTGCCCTCTGCAGTCTGCCCAGAACCTCCCTGACATGCTGAAGGAGCTCTTGCCAGGAATGGCTGTAGATGGCAATATCATCTAGGTAGGCAAGGGCATAATCTCCTGTTCCTGCTAGAATGCATTCTACAGCCTCTGGAAAGTTGCTGGGGCATTTTTCATCCCAAAGGGCATCTTTGTGAACTCATGCAAGCTGAAAGGAGAAACAAAGGCTGACCTCTCTCTAGCGTTAGGAGTCAAGGGCACCTGCCAGTAGCCCTTGGTAAGATAAGTAGTGGTCAGATGCTTAGCCCCACCCAGCTGCTCCAGGGCTTCATCTGTCCTAGGCTTGGAGTAAGCTTCTGACTCTGTGTGACTATTTAGTTTCCTGTAGTCCACACAGAACCCAGTGCTGCCATCCTTCTTTAGTACCAGCACCATTGGGGAGATCCAGGGACTGCTGAACTCCTGGATTACTGCCAGTTCCAACATATCCTGTATCTCTTTCCTCAGAGTCTGTCTGACCTGCTCAGGCACCCTGTAAGGGGCTTGCTTTACAAGTCTTTAGGTCCATGTATCCACATGGTGCTGCACCAGGTGAGTGCACCTTGGTTTTCCAGTGAACATGTCCCCAAACTCCTGTAACATTGCTCGGATTTCTTGAACCTGAGTAGGGGATAGCTGCTGGGACAGTGATAGCCCTTCCACTGAGGTGTAAGTCCAAGCCTCACTGAGGAGATCATTCACCAGATCCCCCTCAGACTCCTCTAGCCATTCACTGCAAATATTTAGCACAAGAGCCTCTCTATCATGGTAAGGCTTCATCATGTTAATATACATGCATGCATACAAATATTTCAAGCGTGGGCATTAATGCCCTTTTAGCTTGCCAATATACTAAAACACTTGGTCCCATAATAAGTGTCCAGGTTGTTCTTAAAAATATCTAAACTAGTATTTGCTTTAATGTAATCTGGTATTCTGTTCCATGTATCAGCTATTCTGTCAGAGACTCAATTAGTACACTTCTCATTCCTATAGAATCTTCTACATTGGTTACCTGATGATTCCCTAGTACTTTTTGATAACCCCAAAGATTCACAGATGTAGTTGTCTCTAAATGCCCTATATACCTGAATAAGATCTCCTCTTAGATATCTATAATCAGATATTTTAGTCTTTCAAAGTAACTTAAATGATTACATCCATGGATGCTCTTGGTATATTTCCACTGTACTCTTTCCAGTTTACTCATGCTTGTTTTCTTATAGGGTTTCCATATTCTTATTCCATACTCAATTTTGGGTCTAATGTAACTAATAAACAGTGACTTCATCATTTTTGATTTCCTAAACTTTATACATCTTTTTTATACAACTTATAGTTCTATAACTATCATTAACCAATTGGTTGATATGATTAGAAAAACTCATAGCTGATTCTACTCGTATATAGGTCCTTAAATGAGTCTATTAATTCACTCATTGTGTGCTGTACTAAATATTCATCTTTCAATTTATGTCTCCCAAATCGCAGATACTTAGTTTTTGATGTATTTATCAACATATTATTCTCCTGTGCCCAAATAGTCAATTTAGTCAAGTTATTTTGCAGACATGACTTATCTGTAACACATGTAATCAGTTTACCCAATTTCAGGTCATCTGCATATAAACTGTAGAACACCTCAGATGAAAAATGTAGGCCTGAAAGATACAATCTAAACAAGTAAGGGCCTAGGAAAGAGCCCTGTGGGACACCCTGACTTTAACCAAGGATTTCAACTATCCATTTGATGCATGATACTTGCCATGTCCTATTTGTAAGCCATGCAGCTATCCATCTTATCAAGAGTACATCAATACCTAGTTGTACTAATTTATTGATCAGTGTTTTGTGTATGACCCTGTCAAATGCTGAAGTTAAATCTATATAAATTATATCACAGCACAATTTTTCATTCATAGCTGCTATTATATTGTTATAGAACATCATATTACAGGTGGTAATAGATCTATTTTCAATATATGCATGCTGATATATAGTTTCAAGTCCCAACCTATCCAGTTCTGACAATAACTTATCCAATATTACCTTCTCCATTACTTTTCTGTAACATGAAAGTAGACTTAAGGGTCTATATGACCCTGGGTTTATCCTACTCCCCTTTCCCTTAAAGACATGTTTAATAATCGCATGTCTCCCATCTTGAGGAATCTCCCCATATTCATATGACCTAGTGAATAATAGATATAATGGTACCATCAGTTCTTGCTGAAATATTCTCAGGTCATTGTTACTAATTCCGTCTCCTCCCTGTGCTTTGTTTGGATCCAGTTTGAGCAGTTCTTTTTCAATATAATCTAATTTGATTCCAGTAACAGGGGCTACCTGGATCTCACTAGGACAATCACCCCTTTTGTTCAGCCAAACTATTTTGCATAAGATTTTGTAAATATATCTATAATCTATTATGTCTGAGAATAAATTTTAGAATCTGCACACAGTTTATCAATTTGTGTGCCTTTACTGCTTCTACATCTTATGTATCTATAAAAAGATTTCCTATTATGCTCAATATCTTTATACACATTTTCTTTAAATCTTTCTTGATCTTGTCTCATACTATGCTTAATCTGTTTGTCCAGCTTGTTTATTTCAATTTTCAAAGTTGTAGTTCAACCTGTCTTCCATTTCTTATATTTTTTGTCTCTTAGCTTAATCAGATATCTTGTTCTTATGGAAATATATCCCCCTGATGTTGTATGCCTAGATCCTGATGTTAAACATTGTTTTGATTTTTTGCACTCAAACAGTTTCTCTTTCAAAATGTTCCACGTTCCATCTGCAGTTTTTCCACTGATCACCTCACTCCAGTTAGTTTACATAGTGACTGTTTTGCGTCCATATAATCTGTAATTAACCTTCTGTGTATTAGTTTAGATTTCAGTTTGGCATAATTATCCAGCAACAAATTAACGTTTATAAGCCCATGATCACTGCACATCAATGGTGGTAAAACTTGAAATAACAGTAATTTCTTTAGGAACACAATGGCTAGCATGTTCCGTACCCTGGTAGGTTTTTTACAATCTGAAGCAATTGTTGTTCCTGAATATATATATATATATATATATAAAATATATATATGGTTTACTATCAAAATGTCGGCATAACATTGCACGCCTATGAACTATTCGAACTACAGATGTTTGAATAGCTCATATGTGTGCCAACTACGAAATCGAATGTTATATTTGCGAATGTTCTGTGCATTCGCAAATATAACGTTTGATTATGCACAGGGATCACGCTACAGTGTGGCATGGGAACCACATCACTTTCCTCACTGTAGTGCGATCTTGGAGTTAGAATATATAGTGGGAGGACAGCCCCCCCACACGGGGGTGCAGGGGGGCTTGCCCCCCTGCATAAAAGAGATGTTAGGTTCGCTAGTTAGGGAGTTACGGGAAGGGTGGGATTGCTGTTAAGTGCTGAAAATGTCATGATCGACATTTTTGGCATTAAAAGGTAATCTACGGCATTAGGGATGTTCGGTAATGTCTACTTTCGGTGAAACACTTTGCTAATAAGTACAGTTTTTTTTTTTAACTTTCGAGATTATGATAGTAAACCATATATATATATATATATATATATATATATATATATATATATATATATATATTTATATATATATATACATATACACATTATGAATAATTTCCTTACTAACATTGTTGAATCAATATTATTCCAGTTTGTTTCTGGTAAATTTAAAGTCCCCAGCTAATATTATTCTTCCCTCCTGTGTTTCATGCAAGAAATGTATGAATTCCTCAAGGTCATCTGCACTTGACTTTGGTGGTCTATAGACTCCAAGAATTGTTATATGTTCCAGGGTTGTCTTTATTGTCACAGTTACACAGTCTATAGTATTGGTGTTATCATTGAACATGTAATAATCACAGGTTGCATAACTATCTTTAATCCCTATCATAACACCTCCACGTGATTTTTTGTTAGAATGTCTGTTACAGTAAAAACATTTATACTATGACAGAACTGGTTTCCAGTCATTGTTCTTTAACCATGTTTCACAAACAATAACAACATCAATCTTGTGGGAACATAACAAATTTTCCAATACAAAAAACTTATTAATGCTCCTAGCATTAACAACCATCAGAGATGCATCAAACGTTGTTATCTGTGAATTGTTAAGGTTTCGACATGGCAAAAATCTTGCCTAGTGTTTGCCAAATATTGCAAAATATCTGCTGCAAAAATTCTCTTCCCTGATCTTGACAAATGCATACCATCCTGTCTGAACACGTGTGCCCAAAACTAGGCTTGGATGCTCTACACATTTCCATTTTTTAAAACAGGACATTTTTTCCATGTAGGTATTTACCCCCAAAATCTTTTCATTCACACTAACCTGACTATCCTTTCTATAGGTGATTTGTGAAAAATACGTCCTAACACCAGTATAAGCTATACTTTCTAAGAGGGCTGTCAGTTCCCTACTAATAGTTAGAGAGTCCTTGTGGATGACATCATTTGTACCGACATGCAGAAAAACGGATCCATACTTCTTTATATTAAAGCATTCCAAGGCTTGCCTCACATCTTCTATTTTTGCTCCTGACAAGCATAACACTATTCGATGTTCATTATCTTCTCTGCAAATATTATTATCAGGTCCTCTAATAACTGAATCACCAATTACAAGAATGTCTTTGCTTGCTAGCTCTGAAGAATTTTCAGCTTCTGATACAGTAATATCTGCTCTATCAATTGTTACAAAGGATAGTCCTTCATCACCATTAGTCTTATTAATCTCACTGTTTTCACTGTGTCTTAAATTCTCATCCAGATGGTACTGTAAATCCACAGTTTGAGCCATGTAGTCAACAACTGTCTTTCTCTTCTTTTTTCTTATAGTAATGTTCTTCAATCCTTCCATGTCTAGTTTTGATTTCTTCCTTTTTACCTGGCTCTTGCCTCTTTTTTCTACCTTCTCTTTTGAAAAAATGATGCCTTTTTTGTAGACTGAAGTTTTTCAGATAGAAAAATATTATCATTCCCTTTAATCTGTGTGTTACACAACAAAGTAATGTCTTTTTTAGTAAGTATTCTCTTTCCTTTACAGTCATTGATCAGTTTCTTTTTCTTACGTAGGTTCATAGGTAGGTACTAGGCTATTAGCCCTAGGGCCTATATAAGCCTAGCCAAAAAGGTACCCTGGCTTTCGCCACCCAAGAAAATTATTTTCTTGTGCCCCTGTCGAGCAGGCCACAGAAGTGATCCCTGGGGATTCCTTGTTATTTGTTGTGAACTTCTTCCTTTCTTTCTTTTGTTGCCTTCTAACCAAACCAGATCCTCAGATTACTGAATACTTGCATCCAGAATTCCAAAGTTGTCAGGGGCATCGTCTTGTTTCATAGGGGTTGAATGATCTTTGCAGACAATAGATGCATTATTTCCTAAATGTGTTCTATTTGTTCTTTGCCTAACATTATTTCACCAGTCCAATCATTAACATATAAAACAACAGTTCTCCAAGCCATGCCAATTGCACAAGTGCAATCATCATCATGAAGTCTAGATTTAATTCTAACAATGGTAAGCAAATCATCCAACCTTTGACTCGAGAAACGCAGATCACCACTATTATCAGCTGTTACCTTCAAATATGCATAGCATTTATTACACTGTACAAGATATTTGTGCATTAGCAAATCGTTAACTGCCTACTCATTTAAGGAATCCATGTTCAGCTTCAAATGAATAAAATATTGTAAAAGAAAAGAATAATCAAAATCAGTAACCACAGAATTCAAAGAGAACTTAAATCAACTTCTGTGAGAAAAAAAAAAATCACATGAGCAATATACAACTAAATATTAAAGTAAGTACAGTAAAGTTGTTCTGACAATACAAGTTCTGCAAACCAGACAAAAGTTATAACTCCTTTACGTCTCACTATTGCTTGCAGTCACACTTCTTTTTAACAGTAAAGATCAATAAATCGCAAACCAAGGTAGGATTGTTTAGATATGCTCAGGATTTTCCTGTCTACAGTCTGTGTGAATTTACAGCTGTCTAGGCTCCTTGGGGTGGCTAGAGCTTGCCTGTCTAAAACCTATCCCTTTCTAACAACCAACAGTGAAATTAAAGGTAAAACAACAAAATATGAATCAAAGTAACTCTTGTTAACAAGCTAGCCCTTCCTACTAACAAACAGTGAAAAACAGGGATAAAAAATAAAATATAAATCCAAATAAAACTTCTCTTACCAGTCAGCTCCAAAGTAAATCAGAAACCAAGGCAGGATTGTTTAGATATGCTCAGGATTATCCTGTCTGCAGTCTGTGTGAATTTACAGCTGTCTATGCCCCTTGGGGTGGCTAGAGCTTGCCTGTCTAAAACCTATCCTTTTCTAACAACCAACAGTGAAATTAAAGGTATAACAACAAAATATGAATCAAAGTAAATCTTGTTAACAAGCTAGCCCTTCCTACTTACAAACAGTGAAAAACAGGGATAAAAAAAAATATAAATCCAAATAAAACTTCTCTTACCAGTCAGCTCCAAAGTAAATCACAAACCAAGGTATGATTGTTTAGATATGCTCAGGATTTTCAACGTGGTACAATTTGTACCCCTGCCTCCTGCCTAGCAGTTCTACTATGTAGTTAACATCATTGACCTTCCTTACCACCTTGAAGGGTCCCTCCTAAGCTGCCTACCATTTATTGTGTCGGACAGGAATGAGTCTG
This sequence comes from Protopterus annectens, assembly GCF_019279795.1. Lineage (NCBI taxonomy): Eukaryota > Metazoa > Chordata > Ceratodontiformes > Protopteridae > Protopterus > Protopterus annectens. The sequence continues at coordinate 461,671,443 of NC_056746.1, forward strand.
TCATACCAGACCATTTTCTGCTGTTGGGCTCCTGCCAGGATCTCCTGGGCCAAGCCCATGAGCTCTCTAAGCCTTGTCCTGAGGTTTAGGGCATATGTCACAACAGATCCCTTGTGGGATTGACACTCACCCTCCCACTCATCACAAATCAAATCTAGAGGCCTCCTCACCCTATGCCCATAGAGCAACTCAAAGCATGAAAAACCTGTGGATTCCTGGGGCACCTCTCTGTAAGCAAACGGTGGATTGGACAAATAATTGTCCCACTGTCTCTTAAATTGGTCTGCAAATGCCTGTAGCATGGTCTTTAGTGTAGAGTTTAACCTCTCTACAAGATCTTTAGTCTAGGGATGGTAGGGGGTGGTTTTTAGGTGCTTCACCCCACAGAGGTTTCACAGACAAGCCATCAGGTCTGACATGAATGTGGCACCTCTGTCAGTCAGTATTTCTCTCTGGGAAACCTACCCTGCTGAAAATCTCTAACAGAGCATTTGCCACCTTTTCTGCCTCAATGGAGGACAGAGCCATCGCCTCAGGGTATCTAGTAGCATAATCTACTACCTCCAGGATATACTTCTTCCCTGTGGAACTTGGGGTACTCAAAGGCACCACAATATCGATAGCTACCCTCTGAAACCACTCCTCAGTCACAGGCAAAGGCATCAAAGGAGCCTTGACCTTGTCTCCTGCTTTGCCTATTTTTTGGCACTGCTCATAGGTCCTGACGTATCCTGTTACATCCCTGGAAATCCCAGGCCAATTCAAGTTCTGCATAATACGTCTCTTGGTATGCTTTATGCCCATATGACCTGCAAAGGGAATGTCAGGGCTATGGCTAGAAGTCCAGAATAAAAAAGAACACAGTTACGTAAAATCACCAAAATTTATTGCAGCAAAGCTTTCGGGTTTCCCCTTCCTCGGTGCAATGATAAAACTATTTAAATTCACATTTAAATAATGAGAAAGTAATTGATCATATGACACAGCCAACCAATAAAAACATTTGAAAAACAAAAAAAAAAAATAAAAAAAACTCACCACAGCAAAATAATTTACAAAATAATACATTTTCAATTAATGCAGCTTATGCTGCTTCTTAATTAAAACAGGCTTCAGACTTACTGCACTATTAATGCCTGGATAGACATCTGCTTGTAGTTTTACTATCCATGAGTATTCTATATTTTCCAGTATATTATTAATATCACCTCCCCTCATATTGTGTTGTATAACCTTTATTACTCTAAATTTATGACCATTAATATTATTATGTATATGTGTTGCTAGTGCATTAGTGGGTACATTTCTTCTAATCTCTGACTTATGCTCTGTAATATGATCTTTTAGCTCTTACCAACATAGAAAGAAGGACATTTGGTACAGGTAGCTAGGTATACTATATAGACTGAATTACAATTGGCATAACAGTCAAATTTATAAAGAAATCCAGTAACTGGATGCCTAAATTCTGTATCAGATATCAGATCTTCACAACAGCTACAATTATAGCATGGAAATGTACCTTTCTTAGTAGTTCTAGTAGTAGCACTAGTATTATTAAATCTAAGATCTTTATAGCATAATCTTTGCTTAAAATTTCTTTCATTCCTATATGCAAAATATGGCCTTTCAGTTATAATATTTCTAAGCTTGGGCATCGATAACAGAATGTTCCAGTTCTTTCGTATTATATTTTCTACCTCCTTAGATCTAGTATTATAGGTTGTAACATATCTCAGTTTCCGATTGTTAGTGCTAGTATTACCCATCATCTCCCTTCCTTCACTAAAAATGGAGCTGTCATACCTGCTCTTTCATTCAAAACATCCTCTGTTGTAGCATTTATACTATTTGTATCATAACCCCTATCAGAAATTTCTTGTTTGAGGTTGTTTGTTTGCTTTAAACATTCATCCATACCAGTGTTCTGCCTACTAACTCTACAGAGCTGACTTTTTACTATATTTTTAAATGTATGAGGGGCATGCATACTGTGTCTGTGTGTATACCTGTTAGCATGTACTGATTTTCTATGCACAGACGTTTGTACCTCTCCATTCATCATAAACAAGTTAATATCTAAGAATGCAATACTTATATTTGATATTCATTTTAAAACGTAAAAATTCAGTTTTCCCTTCTAGATATTCAACGAAATTCTTTAAACTTTCTGTAGTGCCTTTCCATAAAAGAAAACAATTGTCTACAAATCTTTTATAAAACAATAATTCAGAAACACAAAATTAATTCCCTTTGTAGACATACTTGTTGTCCAAAGGAATAATAATAAATTAGACAAATTGGACACATTTGAAATGGATAATGTTAATCCCTCCCTCTCTATGGTAACAAAACATAATTCAAATAATGGACAGATCAGTAGTGGCTTATCCACCACAAGAAATTCAAACGATGGTGTGTCACAGCAGAGTACCAATCAGAACTCTGCGAGTTTGTTAACAGGAAGTGACGCAATGGTATTGGAACCTGTGATTGTGAATGGAAGTGTTGCGCCTAGCACGGAACAAAAGGATTGTTCGGCAGCTTTTTTAAGACAAAGCTACCGGCCAAAATAGACGTGAAGAGAAGCAGTCAGTGAGAGGAAGATCGAGACAGAGTTCGGATACGCTGAAGAGGAAGAACAAAAGTCAGATCTTGAAGAACAAGATAGTATGCAAATAGATAGAGATTATAATATCGTAAACTTTTCCAGCTATACTTTGACTGACATAGATAAAGTTGTCTTGAACAAAGGCTTACAATTTATACCTAATTGCATGGACAACATTGTTGATGCTATCACTGACTTGAAGTTGTTTGTTCGAAATATGAGTTTGAAATTATTGTTTAAAGATAATCAGCTTACCGCAAATAATAATATATGTAAAAAAAGTAGTACTTTTATCCCTCATAATTGTCCTATTTTGACTGCCTTTGAAGAGTTATGTGAAATTGAAATAAGGACATTATTTAATGGCAAAAACGGCTATAAATACTATAATTTAAATGTAAAAGAGACTGAAGCTCTTGATAAGCTTGAGAAAAATAATGATTTGATAATTAAGCAAGCTGACAAGGGTGGGGCTATTGTGCTGTTTGATAGAATGCATTATATGAATTTGATGGAACAATTCTTAACCAATGAAAATACTTTTAAGGTAATAGAATATAATGATATAAAGAAATGCATTTCCAGTGTAAATATGTTTGTTTATGATCTGCAATTACAGGGTGATATATCTTTGGAAGAATTTGCGTACTTTACTGTTACGTGTCCTGTGTTGCCTGTAATTTATGGACTGCCAAAGATCCATAAATCTATGACAGACCCCTGATGAGACCAATAGTCTTAGGGAGGGGTTGGATAACGGAGCCCCTATCATTATATATACAATAATTTTTGAGTAAATATTTGGGTGAATGCAGGAGTATAATAAAAGATTCTGGTGATTTTCTAAAGAAATTATTCAATTGGACTAGTAATAATAAAAATGAGAGTTTTATCATGGCAACTTTGGACATAGACTCATTGTTTACAGTCATACCGAATGACTATGGATTAGAAAGTATTTGTGAGTTCTTGAATAATAATACAAATGTGACGGCAAGGAAAATATCTACAATATGTGAAATAATAGATGTTATTTTCACAAATAACATCTTTATTTTTGATAATAGACCCTATTTGCAGACATCTGGAGTAAAGTGATAACCCCCGGTCGTTTACTGGCATATTTGAGATGACAGATACTAATAACTATCTTAAGATGACTGATACTAATAACTATGTGGAGTTGGAGACCTATGATTTGAACTTGACAGCTGAACAAGCTAATACTCTCAAACCCAGAATTATATCATATGATGGTTTCAATGTTTTTAATTACACTACTATAGAGATTGATAACACCAGTGCCAAATTGTTAAGTAAAGGTATGAAATTTATACCTATGAGAGGATGGAATGTATTTGATAGCATTAAAGAGGTCAAAAAGTATTGCAGGAAGTTGAATTTGGCATTGCAATTTGATACAAATACGGATTCTAACACGAGGGCTAAAGGCATAGCAGGAACTGATCTCACTAAAAAAAGTACATATATACCAATTTCCAACCCCCATGTTCACAATTTTGAGCAATTAGTGTGCAATGACATTTACTGGACATATAATAAGATGAAAAACCAAGGGAATCATACATCCGACAACTTAACTTGTATGGAAAGAAAAAGACTATTTGACATCATGAATAACAGAGATATTAGGGTAATGAAACCCGATAAAGGAGGTGGAGTTGTGATTTTTCATTCTGATGAATATAACCAAGAGATTCACAATATTCTTTATAACTCAGGTAATTATGAGAATATTTCATTGAATCAAGTTAACATCGGTCAAAAGCGTATTGATCTTATTATTGAAGAATACCTTATTGATAACAGGATATCTAATGACACATATTCATATGTGAAAGTAGACCATCCGATATTATCCAAGATGGTAGGTATCCCCAAGATACACAAATCAATCGAACACCCTCCTTTTCGACCTATTGTGTCAGGTTCTAGGTCGAAAACCTTCAACATAGGAAAATTGATTGACAGATGGCTTAAGAAGGTATATGACAATATCCCCCATATAATAAAGCATTCTTGGAGATTCTTGGGAGAAATAACTAACGACTTGTGGAACACTAACTTGATTTATTTGACAGTGGACGTCATCGACCTCTTCTCTAGTATTCCTAAGATAGAGGGATTAGAATACTTCGAAAGAAGTTTAAAAAAGTACACCGATTTTTCATGGGAGAAGGTCAGTTTAATATGTGACATGATGTCATTAGTGTTAGACTATAATTACATCTCTTTCCAAGGGGAGTATTTCAGGCAGACCAAGGGAGTGGCGATGGGAGCAGCTTGTGCTCCCATCTTCGCGAACTTGGTCATGGCTGAGTGGGAATCCGAATATGTGTTCAAGAGTGCATTCTTTCACGACATCGTATTATATGTCAGATATTTGGATGACATTTTTATTTTGTGGAAGGCGTCTGTGGATAGATTACAAGAATTCATGCTGTATTTAAACAACACAGTTGAATTTCTACAATTCACTTACGACTACAGTGATAAAGAGATTTCCTTTTTGGATGTACTTTTGAGCCATGATACTCGGGGGTTCACTTCCAGAATATATAGAAAACCCACATTCTCAAATGACTATGTCCATTATAGTAGCAACCATCCACCACATGTATTTAAAAATGTGATTAAAGGGCAAAGTATACGTGCAGCGAGAATGTCATCAAATACGCAGATTTTGGACACTGAACTTAACATCATCAAGGAAATGTTTATCAGTAGAGCTTACCCAGAAAAGATGGTCATGGAAGTAATCAGCTATGTACAGAACGAATGGGGAAACAAATACAAACCCTTATTAGGATCTTATAAATTGGACAAACACGAGGAGATGCACAGTGATTCATCAGTCTGGGTTTGCATACTTATGTACACCCCTAGTACATACATCATTAAGGAAATCTTAGAAAGATATTGGATGACACTAATGGACATGGAACATATATTGGGTTCAAAACTAAGATGGGTATATAAGACAGCCCCGAATATGAAAAAGCTTCTGGAAAGAGTTAGTTACAGCACACAAACACATGATATATTCAAGGGCACAGCCAAATGTGGAAATTGTAAACAATGCAAATATATCAACTTGAATAAGATAATTAAATTGGATGATATCTGTCATACTTCCATCAAATGTAGGAAAGGAAATTGCAAAACGAAGCAGGTGGTTTACTTAGCTGTGTGTACAAAATGTAATGCACACTATATAGGTAAGACAGAGAGACAGCTGAATAGGCGTATTTATGAACATCTTTATAAAATAGGGAAACATGATACTAAAAATGCACTATATAGGCATATATTGGAGAAGGGAGACGACCACAGCTTTTTATTTTCCATCATTGAACAGGTGGACGTCACACCCTTTGGGGGTGACTGGAAAATGAGATTGGCACTGTGTGAGAGTAAATGGCAAATTCTCACAGATTCTATGAGACCACCTGGTCTCAACGATTTTATTAGCATCAAACCTTTTTTAGCTTTAGAATAATGTATAGGTGTTCACCATCCACAGTGCAGTTGCTTTTACAACAACATTGTTCAGAATATGTGATGGGTATACTTATTGTTACATATGTTTAATACTGTTACATTTAGAACATTCAGGTGGAGCATCATTTGTATTGTGCATACAGATACCATTATAGTTTTTACTACTTTTATCTTAAACATTTTAATTCATACATTTTCAATGTATATATTTTTTATATTATATATTTACATTATTATAAAATTGTAGTCATGTAATTCATTTTACAAGTGTCTTGATTTTAAGGTAGGAGATTAGTTCATAGTATATGTGAATAATGGACATGTCTCTTTAATTATTTTGGCGGTTTTTATATCAATTACATTTTATAATTAAGGGATATGTGTATATATATCACGTTTATGCATTGAATTGTTCTGAAGAAGACTGGGATACAGTCGAAAGCGCTTAACCAGGAGTTGTGTGTGTTTTTTCAATAAATCTTTGGTGATTACAGTCCTGTTGTACGAGCAGTTTCCATATTCCTACCATCATTCCAGTTCCTGAGTCGTTGCTTTTTGTATTTGCAGACATCTGGAGTAGCCATGGGCACTCTGATGGCTAATGTTTATGCAAACATTGTACTAAATCAATGGGAAATCGAGTATGTCTACAAAGGGAATGAATTTTGTGTTTCTGAATTATTGTTTTATAAAAGATTTGTAGACGATTGTTTTCTTTTATGGAAAGGCACTACAGAAAGTTTAAAGAATTTTGTTGAATATCTAGAAGAGACAACTTAATTTTTACATTTTAAAATGAATGTATCAAATATAAGTATTGCATTCTTAGATATTAACTTGTTTATGATTAATGGAGAGGTACAAATGTCTGTGCATAGACAGTCAGTACATGCTAACAGGTATACACACAGACACAATATGCATACCCCTCATACATTTAAAAGTATAGTAAAAAGTCAGCTCTGTAGAGTTAGTAGGCTGAACATTGGTATGGATGAATGTTTAAAGCAAATGAACGACCTCAAACAATAATTTTCTGATAGGGGCTATGATACAGATAGTATAAATGCTACAACAGACGATGTTTTGAATGAAAGAGCAGGTATGACAGCTCCATTTTTAGTGAAGGAAGGGAGATGATGGGTAATACTAGCACTAACAATCGGAAACTGAGATATGTTACAACCTATAATACTAGATCTAAGGAGGTAGGAAATATAATACGAAAGAACTGGAACATTCTGTTATCGATGCCCAAGCTTAGAAATATTATAACTGAAAGGCCATATTTTGCATATAGGAATGAAAGAAATTTTAAGCAAAGATTATGCTATAAAGATCTTAGATTTAATAATACTAGTGCTACTACTAGAACTACTAAGAAAGGTACATTTCCATGCTATAATTGTAGCTGTTGTGAAGATCTGATATCTGATACAGAATTTAGGCATCCAGTTACTGGATTTCTTTATAAATTTGACTGTTATTCCAATTGTAATACAGTCTATATAGTATACCTAGCTACCTGTACCAAATGTCCTTCTTTTTATGTTGGTAAGAGTAGCAGAAAGCTAAAAGATCATATTATAGAGCATAAGTCAGAGATTAGAAGAAATGTACCCACTAATGCACTAGCAAAACATATACATAATAATATTAATGGTCATAATTTTAAATTTAGAGTTATAAAGGTTATACAACACAATATGAGGGGAGGTGATATTAATAATATACTATAAAATATAGAATACTCATGGAAAGTAAAACTACAAACAGATGTCTATCCAGGCATTAATAGTGCAGTAAGTCTGAAGCCTGTTTTAATTAAGAAGCAGCATTAGCTGCATTAATTGAAAATGTATTATTTTGTAAATTATTTTGCTGTGGTAAGGTTTTTTTAAAGATATTTTTACATTTTTTTTTTGTTTTTCAAATGTTTTTATTGGTTGGCTGTGTCATATGATCAATTACTTTCTCATTATTTAAATGTGAATTGAAATAGTTTTATCATGGCACTGAGGAAGGGGAAACCCGAAAGCTTTGCTGCAATAAATTTTGGTGATTTTACGTAACTGTGTTCTTTTTTATTCTGGATTTTGGATTTTGTTTACTGAACACAGTGCACCACAGTGTTTCTCTTTTATTGGTTGGATTTCTTCTATGGCTAGACGTGCCAGATGGTAGGCTCTGGGCACTCCCTCAGGGGTCCACTCTCTATACAGTAACTCATTGTTCCAGTATACATATTACCCTTTTCCTTGAGAATCAGATGCCTCTCTAGCTACCTCCCTCACACCTTGTAATGTAGGTCTGAGACCTGAGCCTGTCTCAACTCACTCTTTGTAACTCTTCCCAGCTCCCCTTCCACAGGAAGCCTGGTCTATTCTGACAGTAGTGCCTAACTGTCAGCCTGGGTACTACTACTCACCTCTGCCTTTGCATTCACTCTGTCCAGGGGAGCATCAGTACCCACCAGCAGCTGTGGTTCACCTTCAGATTCACTGCTACAGGGTAGCTACAAGTAGCCACATCACCAGTCCTGACTTCAGGTGTGCAGTCTGTCTGAGTCCCCAGGGCTACAAGACCCACATGCCTGTCTTCAAGCCTGACTACATGCCACTGCATGCACACAAGGTACTGCATTACCAAAATCATTCCCTATCAAGACATCTGCAGGGATATCCTCAAACACACCTACTTGCTTGCTTCCTTTTCCACTTTCCCAGTCAAGGTGAACCCTGGACAAAGGCATATTGAATGGGATCCCTCCTAATGGAATGGAGTGGACTACCCAAGCAAGTACTGCTCCTCTTTAACCACTGCAGGCTTCACAATGGTTACATCAGAGGCTGTGTCTCTCTTGGCAGTGGCCTGTGTTCCATCTGCCAAGATTGTATATAAACTCTGTTGGTAGTTTGGTACCCCTGTTGTCTCCAGACAACGTACCACTGGCATTCTATTATTCCCACTTGCTGGCTCCCCCACTTTTTGTTTCCCACTTTGCCTCCATGTACATCTATATGCTACATGTCCCCACTGGTTACATTTAATGCATTTAACCCTTGATGTTGGCCATGTACCTGAACTAGTAGCTTCCCATGTTACTGGTGGAGGCTGTTGCGGTGGTTTAGGCTGCCCAGCATGGGTTCCCTTATATCCATGTGCAGCACTGGGCATCCCTTTCCTGTGCAGTGATGCCCTGCTTGCTAGGTATAGGTCTCTTTTTTCCCCATCTCATTTGCAGAGTTGCATTCCCCGTCTGTTAACCAGATTCTCATGTTCTCAGACAAAGTGCTAAGTGCTTGTTTCATCACCAAAAGATCTGCCAGCTTTTCAAAAGTGGTAGCCTGGCACCCACTCACCCACCTATGAAAATAAGTGCTTCATTCAGCAATATAATCACATTCACTTTCATCTGCCTTGCGTCTCTGCTCATGAAACTTTTTTCTGTAATCTTCAGGTGTTAACCTAAAACATTGTAATAAACAGTGCTTAACTTGATCATAATCTAAACAATCAGTATCAGACAATTTAGAAACAACAGTTACAGCTCTACCATGGAGCAAGAAGATGAGGAACTGTACCCAGAGCCCTTGGTTAACATTAAACTGTTTTCATACTCTTTCAAACATATGAATAAAACAATCAAAATGATCACCTTCTTGATACTGAGGATGAAATTTACTTACCTTTATTGGTTCTGGGGTACGCTTATTCCCTTCCTGATTACCTCCATGACCCTGGTGAAGAGTCAGCATTTCCTTTTCATGTTGCCTCTGCCTCTCATTTTCTTTGGCTTCCAGACATCTCAGTCTCTCCTTTTCTTCAGCCTGCAAATGCTACATTCACTCTGTTAATTCTAATTCCAGATGTTTGGTCTACAGTTCAAGCCTCTTTAACTACAGATTGATTTTTAAGTCCTTAGAGGAAAAGTTGAGCTGTCCTGTTTCTGAGACCTGTAAGTCCCCATCAACAGACTGCTTATCTTCCTGGTTGCTGGTCTGTGCAGTAGCTGTGATTAAGGCTGCAAAAATTTCCCTCCCCTTTTGTCAGGTTGGCATGCCCCAGTCCTTTGGCTTGGCAGATCTCAGACAACTGGTACCTTGTCAACTTGCTATAATCCTCTGCCGACATCCTTGCCTGCTCTCCCTGACTAACTAAGTTAACAAAAAGTAAATAAATAAAACTATTGTGATATGAAACTCTGAGTGTGTACTGTGTGGCTGCTTGAGAGCACAAAAACCTTCTTTAGTGACCACTGCTTACAGGCTTCAGAAATTCAATATCCACACCACTGCTCAGCAATATGTGAGCATGTGATGATCCCTCCACTGCCAATCAATTGTAATGTGATACTCACCACTGCTACCAATACATAATTGAGGAGCTCCCAATAGGAGCTCAGTGTCTCTCCAACCTAACACCACTCTTAAGTATTCAACTGCGGTACCACCTTTATCATTCTTATAAGAAAAGCGCAGTCCGGGTCTGAACTGTCTGCAAACAGCTAAAGTTAACTTTGAACCTGACACCACTCTTAAGTATTCAACTGCGGTACCACCTTTATCATTCTTATAAGAAAAGCGCAGTCCAGGTCTGAACTGTCTGCAAACAGCTAAAGTTAACTTTGAACCTAACACCACTCTTAAGTATTCAACTGCGGTACCACCTTTATCATTCTTATAAGAAAAGCGCAGTCCGGGTCTGAACTGTCTGCAAACAGCTAAAGTTAACTTTGAACCTAACACCACTCTTAAGTGTTCAACTGCGGTACCACCTTTATCATTCTTATAAGAAAAGCGCAGTCCGGGTCTGAACTGTCTGCAAACAGCTAAAGTTAACTTTGAACCTAACACCACTCTTAAGTATTCAACTGCGGTACCACCTTTATCATTCTTATAAGAAAAGCTCAGTCCGGGTCTAAACTATCCGCAAACAGCTAAAGTTAACTTTGAACCTAACACCACTCTTAAGTATTCAACTGCGGTACCACCTTTATCATTCTTATAAGAAAAGTACAGTCTGGGTCTAAACTGTCTGCAAACAGCTAAAGTTAACTTTGAACCTAACACCACTCTTAAGTGTTCAACTGCGGTACCACCTTTATCATTCTTATAGGAAAAGCGCAGTCCGGGTCTGAACTGTCTGCAAACAGCTAAAGTTAACTTTGAACCTAACACCACTCTTAAGTATTCAACTGCGGTACCACCTTTATCATTCTTATAGGAAAAGCGCAGTCCAGGTCTGAACTGTCTGCAAACAGCTAAAGTTAACTTTGAACCTAACACCACTCTTAAGTATTCAACTGCGGTACCACCTTTATCATTCTTATAAGAAAAGCGCAGTCCGGGTCTGAACTGTCTGCAAACAGCTAAAGTTAACTTTGAACCTAACACCACTCTTAAGTATTCAACTGCGGTACCACCTTTATCATTCTTATAAGAAAAGCGCAGTCTGGGTCTGAACTGTCTGCAAACAGCTAAAGTTAATTTTGAACCTAACACCACTCTTAAGTGTTCAACTACGGTACCACCTTTATCATTCTTATAAGAAAAGCTCAGTCCGGGTCTGAACTGTCTGCAAACAGCTAAAGTTAACTTTGAACCTAACACCACTCTTAAGTATTCAACTACGGTACCACCTTTATCATTCTTATAAGAAAAGCACAGTCCGGGTCTGAACTGTCTGCAAACAGCTAAAGTTAACTTTGAACCTAACACCACTCTTAAGTATTCAACTGCAGTACCACCTTTATCATTCTTATAAGAAAAGCACTGTCCGGTTCTGAACTGTCTGCAAACAGCTAAAGTTAACTTTGAACCTAACACCACTCTTAAGTATTCAACTGTGGTACCACCTTTATCATTCTTATAAGAAAAGCGCAGTCCAGGTCTGAACTGTCTGCAAACAGCTAAAGTTAACTTTGAGTATGTGTCTACCTGTTTGAGCCAATATTCATTTTCCCCTGGAGAGCACTGTGCTTTAGCTTTTAAGCAGCCCCCCCCCCCCCACACACACACACACACACTCATCTTCCACTTTTTCTCTTATTCCCTTCTGTTAGCAAATAGTATCCATAACTGATCAATACCTGAGCAGGCACCATTTTTAAAACTACAACCACCCTTTGTCACTATCGTATGTTCATTTATCAGTTTACTCTGTTACCTGATTGTTTCCAGCCCCCTCATAAGAGCAACTAACAGGGTCTCTACCTGATTCGCTCCCCACCCTGCCCCCTATTTCCTCCCGCCTCCAGTGGTCCTACTTTTGTTACACTCACAAACCCCTGCCATCTTTCCAATAGCCAACCACAGCACTAACCCAACACTACCGCCTCCATTTTCCCACTACTATCACACCTCCTCAACTAACATGTACAAGCATACCTTACCTATGCTCACTGCATGCACTCTCCTTGCATATCTTACATCCTACCAAAGCTCCATCATTCCCCCACTCAACCATTACCACTGTACTACTACTCACACCACCACTCATGTCTCACCCTCACTCAGCTCCCCATCCACCAACTCAAGAACCATCCCTATGCACCCGCCGCATATTCTACCAACTATATTACTCAAACATAAAGCATCCCTACAACTTAATATAGTAACCCTCCCACCATACCTATTACCCACAGAGCACAATCATAAACTTTCCCTAATGAACAAACACATTCAAAAACTGAGAAAACTAATAACCTCATGCATATCAAAACTAGCCCTAAGTGGAGACATCCACCCCAACCCTGGCTCTACCATCTCCAACCCCAGTCCTCATAATCAGACTAGAAACCACAACTTCTTCCATATCACAGACAATAGAAAGCCAAGTGACTTCCTTCTACTAAGCCTAAATATTAGTCACTTAGCTTTATATTGTCTGTGATATGGGAGAAGTTGTGGTTTCTAGTCTGATTATGAGGACTGGGGTTGGAGATGGTAGGGACAGGGTTGGGGTGGATGTCTCCACTTAGGGCTAGTTTTGATATGCAGTGTTGCTATAATATTTAAACAGCATCTAAACATCCAGATCTTAAAATCATCAGCTCCACAAATAGGCAGTGAAGAAATAATATATACCAACCTCAAAATAAACTAAAACAAAACCATCAACATAATTGGATGCTACTTCCCACCTTACCAAAACATTCCTCAACTAGAAAACCTCCTCAGCTGGTCTACCCACCATCTCCCCCAAAAAACTATCATTTTAGGTGATTTCAATATTGACTGGCAATCCTGTTCTGGCAACAATCCAACCCATCATATAAACATTCATAGCTTCACCCAACTAGTCCAGTCACCAACCAGGATAAATAAAAACTCCAGCAAGCACACCACCCTGAATTGAATACTAGTCAGTAAGATCCCCCCAGTCATATGTAACAGGCTGCTTATCAGATAGCCTCAGTGATCACTCCCCAACATTCCTACTCAGAAAATACCTATACCAAGCTAAAGCTGTCATATACTGTCAAATATGTAAAAAACTAAACTTTAACCCACTCACATTCATCTCATCCCTCAAAGAATGTAACTGACATCCCCTAAAGTACCTCAGTCTTGATGACGCAGTTGAATTTTTTAATACTACATTCCTGAGCATCCTTAATTACCATGCCCCCATAAGACTTTCCAGAACCAAAGCACAACCCGCCCCATGGCTACAGAAAACCACTAAGTCAGAAATGTAAAACAGGGATAAAGCCTGGGAGCACTGGCGCAAAACCAACCCCCCTCAACTATTCAGAAGTTCCTAGAACTATGAAATAGAGTTAAAAAGCTAATAAAACAGGACAAATTCCAATACTACCAGTCTGCCCTAGACTCCTCCCAACACAGCCCCAAACAATTCTGGTCCTCCATAAACTCCATCCTCCACCCAGGTAAAGTCAGTACCCCTCCTCCTAACATCCCTCACTCCGCCAAAAATATTGCTACCTCATTCAGCACACACTTCACACAAACCATACTATCACTAGCTAAACAACACAACCCCCCTCCCCTCCAATCCACACCTTCAACTAGTAATCTCCCCACTGCCTTCTCTTTTTCTCCTGTACCTACCTCCAACATAAAAAAACTCTTAGCTAAACTTAAGCCCACCAAATTAGCAGCAGACAACCTCCCAAGTGAATACCTACAAATCGCAGCTGATGCTCTGGCCTACCCAGTATCCATCTTGATTAACCGATCTCTGTCAGAAAGTTACGTTCCCACACTGTGGAAAGTATCACATATAATTCCCCTCCACAAAGGTGGCCCCTCCACAGAACTAACCAATTACCGCCCCATAGCTATTCTCTCTCCACTCTCCAAAATACTAGAGAGATGCAAACATTCTCAAGTCTCAGATTACCTCCTTACTAACAACCTCCTTTCCAATATTTAGCATGGTTTCCTAGCAAACCATAGCACCACCACTGCCTTACTCTCCTTTACTAACACTATCCTTCAGCATAAAAACAATGGCTATCTCTCCTCTGCAACTTTCCTAGACCTATCTAAAGCATTTGACATGGTCCCACACAAACAACTCATCTCTGTCCTCAATAACCTATCCTTCTCTCAATCAGTCACCAACTGATTTCAGAGTTAACTGTCTGACTGCCAACAATCCGTTGTATGGCAGAATGACATATCTCCCCAACTACCTGTCTCCATAGAGGTTCTCCAAGGATCCATCCTTGGACCCCTACTCTTCTCTGTTTTCACCAATAATCTAGCCTCTGCCACCAAACATGTCACACTCATACAATACGCAGATGACTCAACCATCATCTCCTCAGCCCAGTTCCTACCCAAACTGCAAAAAGTCACATAGGAAGCCTTTTCCTCTGTTGAAACTTGGTTATCCGATGCCCAATTAATATTCAACCCAAACAAAACTAAACTGCTCATCTTCCAACCCACCAAACATAGTCAGAACAACTCTCACTTTAACATCACAGCAAAAGACAATACCACTATATACCCAACTGAACAGACCAAATTGCTAGGAGTGGAAATAGACAATAAACTAAAATTTGACATTCACATATCCATGACCATAAAAAAGTCCACATAAAACTAGGAGCATTATACAGAAATAAGCAACTTCTCACCAAAGCAGCAAAGATTTCAATAGCAAATTCCCACCTTATCTCCACCCTACTTTATGCCTCCCCAATATATACCAACCTAAGGCAATGTGATCTAAACAAGCTAGAGACCTGCTACAACAAAATCGCCAAATTCACCACAGGGGCATCCTACAGTAGCCACCACTGTCTCCCACTTGCTGAACTGGGCTAGCTTGAACTTCCTCACCTCCTTCAATGGTATCAACTATCACTCGTCCACAAACTAGTAAACCATCCACTAAATGTCCCATCCCTCCAGAATCTACTCCAACCCTATTGCACCACCAGACCACTAAGATCCAGCAACAAAAATCACTTGCAGATCACTAAAGTCAATAACTCTACTGGTGAAGCACTATTCTCTTGCACCATAGCCAAATTATGA